>NW_027477350.1:0-79709 GCF_051020955.1 Megalopta genalis | reverse complement strand
TTCCACATCGCAATGATTTGAAGCTAAATCATGTGATTCGCTTGGATTTGGAGCTAAATCATTTGTTTCGCTCGAATTTGAAGCTAATCCATGTGTTCGGCATGAATTTGAAGCTAGATCATGTTTTTCGCATGGATTTGAAGCTAACTTGTTTGTTCGGTCTGCATTTGACGCTATATCTCTTATATCGAAAGTATCTGAAGCTATATCATTTGTGTCGCACGAATTTGAAGCTAAACCTTCTATATGGCATTGATTTGAAGCTAAATCATGTGTTTCGCGTGGATTTGAAGCTAAATCTTCTACATCGCATTGATTTGAAGCTAAATCATTTGTTTCACTTGGATTTGAAGCTATCTCGTTTGTTTCGTCTGCATTTGAATCTATATAACTTATATCGCAACTATCTTCTGTTAAATCAGTTGTTTCGCATGGATTTGAAGCCAAATTTTCTACATCGCATTGATTTGCAGCTAAATCATGTGTTCGCATGAATTTGAAGCTAACTCGTTTGTTCGTCTGCATTTGAAGCTATACAACTTACATCGCAAGTATCTGAAGCTAAATCATTGGTTTCGCATGGATTTGAAGCTAAACGTTCTACATCGCATTGATTTGAAGCTAAATAATGTGTTTAGCTTGGATATGAAGCTAAACCTTCTACATCGTATTGATTTGAAGCCAAATCATGTGTTTCGCTTGGATATGAAGCTAACTCGTTTGTTTTCGTCTTCATTTGAAGCTATATAACTTATATCGCAAGTATCTGACGCTTAATCATTTGTTAGGCATGGATTTGAAGATAAACCTTCTACATAGCATTGATTTAAAGCTTAATCATGAGTTTTGCATGGATTTGAATCTCTCTCCTTTGTTTCTTACTGCATTTGAAGCTATATCACTTATATCGCATGTATCTGATGCTATATCATTTGTGTCGCATGGATTTGATGCTGAGCCTTCTACTCGTATTGATTTGAAGCTAAATCATGTGTACTGCATGGTTTTTGAAGCTAATTCATTTCATTCGTCTGCATTTGAAGCTATATCAGTTATATCCCAAGTGTTGATGCTAAATCATTTGTTTCGCATGGATTTGATGCTAAACCTTCTACATCGCATGATTTGAAGTTAAATCGTGTTTTTCGCTTGGATATGATGCTAACTCGTTTGTTTCGTCAGCATTTGAAGCTATATAACTTACATCGCCAGTATCGGAAACTAAATCATTGGTTTCGCATGGATTTGAATCTAAACGTTCTACATCGCATTGATTTTGAAGCTAAATCATGTGTTTTAGCTTGAATATGATGCTAACTGGTTTGTTTCTTCTGCATTTGAAGCTATATCACTTATATCGCAAGTATCTGAAGCTATCATTTCTTAGGCATGGATTTGAGCAAAATCTTCTACATAGCATTGATTTGAAGCTAAATCATGTGTTTAGCTTGAATATGATGCTAACTCATTTGATTCGTCTGCATTTGAAGCTACATCACTTATATCATATGTGTTTGAAGCTAAATCATTGTTTCGCATGGATTTGAAGCTAAACCTTCTACATCGCATTGATTGAAGTTAAATCATGTTCTTCGCTTGGATATGATGCTAACTCGTTTGTTTAGTCTGCATTTGAAGCTATATAACTTACATCGCAAGTATCTGAAGCTTAAATCATTGGTTTTGCATGGATTTGAAGCTAAACGTTCTACATCGCATTGATTTGAAGCTAAATCATGTGTTTAGCTTGGATATGATGCTAACTCGTTTGTTTCGTCTTCATTTGAAGCTATATAACTTATATCGCAAGTATCTGACGCTTAATCATTTGTTAGGCATGGATTTGAAGATAAACCTTCTACATAGCATTGATTTAAATCTTAATCATGAGATTTGCATGGATTTGTATCTGTCTCGTTTGTTTCTCCTGCATTTGAAGCTATATCACTTATATCGCATGTATCTGATGCTATATCTTTTGTGTCGCATGGATTTGATGCTGAGCCATCTACTTCGTATTGATTTGAAGCTAAATCATGTGTATAGCATGGTTTTTGAAGCTAATTCATTTGATTCGTCTGCATTTGAAGCTATATCAGTTATATCCCAAGCGTTTGATGCTAGATCATTTGTTTCGCATGGATTTGAAGCTAAACCTTCTACATACCATTGATTTGAAGATTAATCATGTGTTTTGCATGGATTTGAAGCTAACTCGTTTGTTTCTCCTGTATTTGAAGCTATATCACTTAAATCGCATGTAGCTGATGCTAAATCATTTGTATCGCATAGATTTGAAGCTAATCCTTCTACTTCGAACTGATTTGAAGCTAAATCGTGTGCTTCGCATGGATTTGAAGCTATCTCGTTTGTTTCGTCTGCATTTGAAGCTACAACTCTTATATCGCAAGCATCTGAAGCTATATCATTTGTGTCGCATGAATTTGAAGCTAAACCTTCTATATGGCATTGATTTGAAGATAAATCATTTGTTTCGCATGGATTTGAAGCTAAACCTTCTATATCGCATTGATTTGAAGCTAAATCATGTGTTTCGCGTGGATTTGAAAGCTAACTCGTTTGTTTCGTCTGCATTTGAAGCTATATCACTTATATCCCAAGTGTTTGAAGCTAATCATTTGCTTCGCATGGATTTGAAGTTAACCTTCCACATCGCAATGATTTGAAGCTAAATCATGTGATACGCTTGGATTTGGTGCTAACTCGTTTTATTTCGTCTGCATTTGAAGCTATATCACTTATATCGCAACTATCTGATGTTAAATCATTTGTTTCGCATGGATTTGAAGCTAAACCTTCTACATCGCATTGATTTGAAGCTAAATCATGTGTTTCGCTTGGATTTGAAACTATCTCGTTTGTTTCGTCTGCATTTGAAGCTATATCACTTACATCGCAACTATCTGATGTTAAATCAATTGTTTCGCATGGATTTGAATCTAACTCGTTGTTTTCGTCTGCATTTGAAGCTATATCACTTATATCCCAAGTGTTTGAAGCTAAATCATTTGTTTCGCATGGATTTGAAGCTAATCTTTCTACATAGCATTGATTTGAAGCTTAATCACGTGTTTTGTATGGATTTGTAGCTAACTCGTTTGTTTCCTCTGCATTTGAAGCTATATCACTTATTACGCAAGTATTGAAGCTTATTCATTTGTGTCGCATGGATTTGAAGCTAAACCTTCTACATACCATTGATTTGAAGATTAATCATGTGTTCTGCATGGATTTGAATCTAACTCGTTTGTTTCTCCTGTATTTGAAGCTATATCACTTAAATCGCATGTAGCTGATGCTAAATCATTTGTATCGCATAGATTTGAAGCTAATCCTTCTACTTCGAATTGATTTGAAGCTAAATCATGTGCTTCGCATGGATTTGAAGCTCACTCGTTTGCTTCGTCAGCATTTGAAGCTATATCACTTATATCCCAAGTGTTTGAAGCGAAATCATTTGCTTCGCATGGATTTGAAGTTAAACCTTCCACATCGCAATGATTTGAAGCTAAATCATGTGATTCGCTTGGATTAGGAGCTAACTCGTTTATTTCGTCTGCATTTGAAGCTATATCACTTATATCGCAACTATCTGATGTTAAATCATTTGTTCGCATGGATTTGAAGCTAAACTTTCTACATAGCATTGATTTGAAGCTTAATCACGTGTTTTGTATTGATTTGTAGCTAACTCGTTTGTTTCGTTCGCATTTGAAGCTATATCACTTATTACGCAAGAATCTGAAGCTTATTCATTTGTGTCGCATGGATTTGAAGCTAAACCTTCTACATACCATTGATTTGAAGATTAATCATGTGTTCTGCATGGATTTGAATCTAACTCGTTTGTTTCTCCTGTATTTGAAGCTATATCACTTAAATCGCATGTAGCTGATGCTAAATCATTTGTATCGCATAGATTTGAAGCTAATCCTTCTACTTCGAATTGATTTGAAGCTAAATCATGTGCTTCGCATGGATTTGAAGCTATCTCGTTTGTTTCGTCTGCATTTGAAGCTACAACTCTTATATCGCAAGTATCTGAAGCTATATCATTTGTGTCGCATGAATTTGAAGCTAAACCTTCTATATGGCATTGATTTGAAGCTAAATCATTTGTTTCGCGTGGATTTGACGCTAAACCTTCTACATCGCATTGATTTGAAGCTAAGTCATGTGTTTCGCTTGGATTTGAAGCTATCTCGTTTGTTTCGTCTGCATTTGAAGCTATATAACTTATATCCCAAGTGTTTGTAGCTAAATCATTTGCTTCGCATGGATTTGAAGTTAAACCTTCCACATCGCAATGATTTGAAGCTAAATCATGTGATTCGCTTGGATTTGGATCTAACTCGTTTATTTAGTCTGCATTTGAAGCTATATCACTTATATCACAACTATCTGATGTTAAATCATTTGTTTCGCATGGATTTGAAGCTAACTCTTCTACATCGCATTGATTTGAAGCAAAATCATGTGTTTCGCTTGGATTTGAAGCTATCTCTTTTGTTTCTCCTGCATTTGAAGTTATATCACTTATATCGCATGTATCTGATGCTAAATCATTTGTATCGCATAGATTTGAAGCTAATCCTTCTACTTCGAATTGATTTGAAGCTAAATCATGTGCTTCGCATGGATTTGAAGCTAACTCGTTTGTTCAGTCAGCATTTGACGCTATATCTCTTATATCGAAAGTATCTGAAGCTATATCATTTGTGACGCATGGATTTGAAGCTAAACCTTCTATATGGCATTGATTTGAAGCTAAATCATGTGTTTCGCGTGGATTTCAAGCTAAACCTTCTACATTGCATTGATTTGAAGCTAAATCATGTGTTTCGCTTGGATTTGAAGCTATCTCGTTTGTTTCGTCTGCATTTGAAGATATATAACTTATATCGCAACTATCTTATGTTAAATCATTTGTTTCGCATGGATTTGAAGCCAAATTTTCTACATCGCATTGATTTGCAGCTAAATCATGTGTTTCGCATGAATTTGAAGCTAACTCGTTTGTTTCGTCTGCATTAGAAGCTATATCACTTATATCCCAAGTGTTTGAAGCTAAATCATTTGCTTCGCATGGATTTGAAGTTAAACCTTCCACATCGCAATGATTTGAAGCTAAATCATGTGATTCGCTTGGATTTGGAGCTAAATCATTTGTTTCGCTCGAATTTGAAGCTAATCCATGTGTTCGGCATGAATTTGAAGCTAGATCATGTTTTTCGCATGGATTTGAAGCTAACTTGTTTGTTCGGTCTGCATTTGACGCTATATCTCTTATATCGAAAGTATCTGAAGCTATATCATTTGTGTCGCACGAATTTGAAGCTAAACCTTCTATATGGCATTGATTTGAAGCTAAATCATGTGTTTCGCGTGGATTTGAAGCTAAATCTTCTACATCGCATTGATTTGAAGCTAAATCATTTGTTTCGCTTGGATTTGAAGCTATCTCGTTTGTTTCGTCTGCATTTGAATCTATATAACTTATATCGCAACTATCTTCTGTTAAATCAGTTGTTTCGCATGGATTTGAAGCCAAATTTTCTACATCGCATTGATTTGCAGCTAAATCATGTGTTTCGCATGAATTTGCAGCTAACTCGTTTGTTTCGTCTGCATTTGAAGCTATACAACTTACATCGCAAGTATCTGAAGCTAAATCATTGGTTTCGCATGGATTTGAAGCTAAACGTTCTACATCGCATTGATTTGAAGCTAAATAATGTGTTTAGCTTGGATATGAAGCTAAACCTTCTACATCGTATTGATTTGAAGCCAAATCATGTGTTTCGCTTGGATATGAAGCTAACTCGTTTGTTTCGTCTTCATTTGAAGCTATATAACTTATATCGCAAGTATCTGACGCTTAATCATTTGTTAGGCATGGATTTGAAGATAAACCTTCTACATAGCATTGATTTAAAGCTTAATCATGAGTTTTGCATGGATTTGAATCTCTCTCCTTTGTTTCTACTGCATTTGAAGCTATATCACTTATATCGCATGTATCTGATGCTATATCATTTGTGTCGCATGGATTTGATGCTGAGCCTTCTACTTCGTATTGATTTGAAGCTAAATCATGTGTACTGCATGGTTTTTGAAGCTAATTCATTTCATTCGTCTGCATTTGAAGCTGTATCAGTTATATCCCAAGTGTTTGATGCTAAATCATTTGTTTCGCATGGATTTGATGCTAAACCTTCTACATCGCATTGATTTGAAGTTAAATCGTGTTTTTCGCTTGGATATGATGCTAACTCGTTTGTTTCGTCTGCATTTGAAGCTATATAACTTACATCGCCAGTATCGGAAACTAAATCATAGGTTTCGCATGGATTTGAGTCTAAACGTTCTACATCGCATTGATTTGAAGCTAAATCATGTGTTTAGCTTGAATATGATGCTAACTCGTTTGTTTCTTCTGCATTTGAAGCTATATCACTTATATCGCAAGTATCTGAAGCTTATCATTTCTTAGGCATGGATTTGAGCAAAATCTTCTACATAGCATTGATTTGAAGCTAAATCATGTGTTTAGCTTGAATATGATGCTAACTCATTTGATTCGTCTGCATTTGAAGCTACATCACTTATATCATATGTGTTTGAAGCTAAATCATTTGTTTCGCATGGATTTGAAGCTAAACCTTCTACATCGCATTGATTTGAAGTTAAATCATGTTCTTCGCTTGGATATGATGCTAACTCGTTTGTTTAGTCTGCATTTGAAGCTATATAACTTACATCGCAAGTATCTGAAGCTAAATCATTGGTTTTGCATGGATTTGAAGCTAAACGTTCTACATCGCATTGATTTGAAGCTAAATCATGTGTTTAGCTTGGATATGATGCTAACTCGTTTGTTTCTTCTGCATTTGAAGCTATATCACTCATATCGCAAGTATCTGATGCTATATCATTTGCGTCGCATGGATTTGATGCTAAGCCTTCTACTTCGCATTGATTTGAAGCTAAATCATTTGTTTCGCATGGATTTGTAGCTAACTCGTTTGCTTCGTCTGCATTTGAAGCTATATCACTTATATCGCAATTATCTGATGTTAAATCATTTGTTTCCCATGGAATTGAAGCTAAACCTTCTACATCGCATTGATTTAAAGCTAAATCATGTGTTTCGCTTGGATATGAAGCTGACTCGTTGTTTCGTCCGCATTTGAAGCTATATCACTTATATCGCAAGTATCTGAAGCTTATTCATTTGTGTCGCATGGATTTGAAGCTAAACCTTCTACATAGCATTGATTTGAAGATTAATCATGGGTTTTGTATGGATTTGAAGCTAACTCGTTTGTTTCTCCTGCATTTGAAGCAATATCACTTATATCGCATGTATCTGATGCTAAATCATTTGTATCGCATAGATTTGAAGCTAATCCTTCTAGTTCGAATTGATTTGAAGCTAAATCATGTTTTTCGCATGGATTTGAAGCTAACTTGTTTGTTCGGTCTGCATTTGACGCTATATCTCTTATATCGAAAGTATCTGAAGCTATATCATTTGTGTCGCACGAATTTTAAGCTAAACCTTCTATATGGCATTGATTTGAAGCTAAATCATGTGTTTCGCGTGGATTTGAAGCTAAATCTTCTACATCGCATTGATTTGAAGCTAAATCATTTGTTTCGCTTGGATTTGAAGCTATCTCGTTTGTTTCGTCTGCATTTGAAGATATATAACTTATATCGCAACTATCTTATGTTAAATCATTTGTTTCGCATGGATTTGAAGCCAAATTTTCTACATCGCATTGATTTGCAGCTAAATCATGTGTTTCGCATGAATTTGAAGCTAACTCGTTTGTTTCGTCTGCATTAGAAGCTATATCACTTATATCCCAAGTGTTTGAAGCTAAATCATTTGCTTCGCATGGATTTGAAGTTAAACCTTCCACATCGCAATGATTTGAAGCTAAATCATGTGATTCGCTTGGATTTGGAGCTAAATCATTTGTTTCGCTCGAATTTGAAGCTAATCCATGTGTTCGGCATGAATTTGAAGCTAGATCATGTTTTTCGCATGGATTTGAAGCTAACTTGTTTGTTCGGTCTGCATTTGACGCTATATCTCTTATATCGAAAGTATCTGAAGCTATATCATTTGTGTCGCACGAATTTGAAGCTAAACCTTCTATATGGCATTGATTTGAAGCTAAATCATGTGTTTCGCGTGGATTTGAAGCTAAATCTTCTACATCGCATTGATTTGAAGCTAAATCATTTGTATCGCTTGGATTTGAAGCTATCTCGTTTGTTTCGTCTGCATTTGAATCTATATAACTTATATCGCAACTATCTTCTGTTAAATCAGTTGTTTCGCATGGATTTGAAGCCAAATTTTCTACATCGCATTGATTTGCAGCTAAATCATGTGTTTCGCATGAATTTGAAGCTAACTCGTTTGTTTCGTCTGCATTTGAAGCTATACAACTTACATCGCAAGTATCTGAAGCTAAATCATTGGTTTCGCATGGATTTGAAGCTAAACGTTCTACATCGCATTGATTTGAAGCTAAATAATGTGTTTAGCTTGGATATGAAGCTAAACCTTCTACATCGTATTGATTTGAAGCCAAATCATGTGTTTCGCTTGGATATGAAGCTAACTCGTTTGTTTCGTCTTCATTTGAAGCTATATAACTTATATCGCAAGTATCTGACGCTTAATCATTTGTTAGGCATGGATTTGAAGATAAACCTTCTACATAGCATTGATTTAAAGCTTAATCATGAGTTTTGCATGGATTTGAATCTCTCTCCTTTGTTTCTACTGCATTTGAAGCTATATCACTTATATCGCATGTATCTGATGCTATATCATTTGTGTCGCATGGATTTGATGCTGAGCCTTCTACTTCGTATTGATTTGAAGCTAAATCATGTGTACTGCATGGTTTTTGAAGCTAATTCATTTCATTCGTCTGCATTTGAAGCTATATCAGTTATATCCCAAGTGTTTGATGCTAAATCATTTGTTTCGCATGGATTTGATGCTAAACCTTCTACATCGCATTGATTTGAAGTTAAATCGTGTTTTTCGCTTGGATATGGTGCTAACTCGTTTGTTTCGTCAGCATTTGAAGCTATATAACTTACATCGCCAGTATCGGAATCTAAATCATTGGTTTCGCATGGATTTGAATCTAAACGTTCTACATCGCATTGATTTGAAGCTAAATCATGTGTTTAGCTTGAATATGATGCTAACTCGTTTGTTTCTTCTGCATTTGAAGCTATATCACTTATATCGCAAGTATCTGAAGCTTATCATTTCTTAGGCATGGATTTGAGCAAAATCTTCTACATAGCATTGATTTGAAGCTAAATCATGTGTTTAGCTTGAATATGATGCTAACTCATTTGATTCGTCTGCATTTGAATCTACATCACTTATATCATATGTGTTTGAAGCTAAATCATTGGTTTCGCATGGATTTGAGGCTAAACGTTCTACATCGCATTGATTTGAAGCTAAATCATGTGTTTAGCTTGGATATGAAGCTAAACCTTCTACATCGCATTGATTTGAAGCCAAATCATGTGTTTCGCTTGGATATGAAGCTAACTCGTTTGTTTCGTCTTCATTTGAAGCTATATAACTTATATCGCAAGTATCTGACGCTTAATCATTTGTTAGGCATGGATTTGAAGATAAACCTTCTACATAGCATTGATTTAAATCTTAATCATGAGATTTGCATGGATTTGTATCTGTCTCGTTTGTTTCTCCTGCATTTGAAGCTATATCACTTATATCGCATGTATCTGATGCTATATCTTTTGTGTCGCATGGATTTGATGCTGAGCCATCTACTTCGTATTGATTTGAAGCTAAATCATTTGTATAGCATGGTTTTTGAAGCTAATTCATTTGATTCGTCTGCATTTGAAGCTATATCAGTTATATCCCAAGCGTTTGATGCTAGATCATTTGTTTCGCATGGATTTGAAGCTAAACCTTCTACATCGCATTGATTTGAAGTTAAATCATGTTTTTCGCGTGGATATGATGCTAACTCGTTTGTTTCGTCTGCATTTGAAGCTATATCACTTATATCGCAAGTATCTGAAGCTAAATGATTTGTTTCGCATGGATGTGAAGCTAAACCTTCTACATCGCATTAATTTGAAGCTAAATCATCTGTATCGCTTGGATTTGAAGATAACTCATTTGTTTCGTCTGCATTTGAAGCTATGTCACTTATATCGCAAGTATCTGAAGCTAAATGATTTGTTTCGCATGGATTTGAAGCTAAACCTTCTACATCGCATTAATTTGAAGCTAAATCATCTGTATCGCATGGATTTGAAGCTAAATCATTTGTTTCGCACGAATTTGAAGCTAATCCATGTGTTCGGCATGAATTTTAAGCTAAATCATGCGTTTCGCATGGATTTGAAGCTAACTCGTTTATTTCGTCTGCATTTCAAGCTATATCACTTATATCGGAAGTATTTGAAGCTAAATCATTTGTTTCGCCCGGATTTGAAGCTAATCCTTCTACATCGCATTGATTTGCAGCTAAATCATGTTTTTCGCATGGATTTGAAGCTAGATCATTTGTTTCGCACGAATTTGAAGCTAATCCATGTGTTCGGCATGAATTTTAAGCTAAATCATATGTTTCGCATGGATTTGAAGCTAACTCGTTTGTTTCGTCTGCATTTGAAGCTATATCACTTATATCGGAAGTATTTGAAGCTAAATCATTTTTTTCGCGCGGATTTGAAGCTAAACCTTCTACATCGCATTGATTCGAAGCTAAAGCATGTGTTTCGCATTGATTTGAAGCCAAATCATGTGTTTCCCTTGGACATGAAGCTATCTCGATTGATTCGTCTGAATTTGAAGCTATATCACTTATATCGCAAGTATCTGAAGCTTAATCATTTGTTAGGCATGGATTTGAAGATAAACCTTCTACATAGCATCGATTTAAAGCTTAATCATGAGTTTTGCATGGATTTGAATCTCTCTCCTTTGTTTCTACTGCATTTGAAGCTATATCACTTATATCGCATGTATCTGATGCTATATCATTTGTGTCGCATGGATTTGATGCTGAGCCTTCTACTTCGTATTGATTTGAAGCTAAATCATGTGTACTGCATGGTTTTTGAAGCTAATTCATTTCATTCGTCTGCATTTGAAGCTATATCAGTTATATCCCAAGTGTTTGATGCTAAATTATTTGTTTCGCATGGATTTGATGCTAAACCTTCTACATCGCATTGATTTGAAGTTAAATCGTGTTTTTCGCTTGGATATGATGCTAACTCGTTTGTTTCGTCAGCATTTGAAGCTATATAACTTACATCGCCAGTATCGGAAACTAAATCATTGGTTTCGCATGGATTTGAATCTAAACGTTCTACATCGCATTGATTTGAAGCTAAATCATGTGTTTAGCTTGAATATGATGCTAACTCGTTTGTTTCTTCTGCATTTGAAGCTATATCACTTATATCGCAAGTATCTGAAGCTTATCATTTCTTAGGCATGGATTTGAGCAAAATCTTCTACATAGCATTGATTTGAAGCTAAATCATGAGTTTAGCTTGAATATGATGCTAACTCATTTGATTCGTCTGCATTTGAAGCTACATCACTTATATCATATGTGTTTGAAGCTAAATCATTTGTTTCGCATGGATTTGAAGCTAAACCTTCTACATCGCATTGATTTGAAGTTAAATCATGTTCTTCGCTTGGATATGATGCTAACTCGTTTGTTTAGTCTGCATTTGAAGCTATATAACTTACATCGCAAGTATCTGAAGCTAAATCATTGGTTTTGCATGGATTTGAAGCTAAACGTTCTACATCGCATTGATTTGAAGCTAAATCATGTGTTTAGCTTGGATATGATGCTAACTCGTTTGTTTCTTCTGCATTTGAAGCTATATCACTCATATCGCAAGTATCTGTTGCTATATCATTTGCGTCGCATGGATTTGATGCTAAGCCTTCTACTTCGCATTGATTTGAAGCTAAATCATTTGTTTCGCATGGATTTGAAGGTAAACCTTCTACATCGCATTGATTCGAAGCCAAATCATGTGTTTCGCTTGGACATGAAGCTATCTCGATTGTTTCGGCTGAATTTGAAGCTATATCACTTATATCGCAAGTATCTGAAGCTTAATCATTTGTTAGGCATGGATTTGAAGATAAACCTTCTACATAGCATCGATTTAAAGCTTAATCATGAGTTTTGCAAGGATTTGAATCTGTCTCATTTGTTTCTCCTGCACTTGAAGCTGTATCACTTATATCGCATGTATCCGATGCTATATCATTTGTGTCGCATGGGTTTGATGCTAAGCCTTCTACTTCGCATTGATTTGAAGCTAAATCATGTGTTTAGCATGGTTTTTGAAGCTAACTCATTTGATTCGTCTGCATTTGAAGCTATATCAGTTATATCCCAAGTGTTTGATGCTAAATCATTTGTTTCGCATGGATTTGAAGCAAAACCTTCTACATCGCATTGATTTGAAGTTAAATCATGTGTTTCGCTTGGATATGATGCTAACTCGTTTGTTTCGTCTGCATTTGAAGCTATACAACTTACATCGCAAGTATCTGAAGCTAAATCATTGGTTTCGCATGGATTTGAGGCTAAACGTTCTACATCGCATTGATTTGAAGCTAAATCATGTGTTTAGCTTGGATATGAAGCTAAACCTTCTACATCGCATTGATTTGAAGCCAAATCATGTGTTTCGCTTGGATATGAAGCTAACTCGTTTGTTTCGTCTTCATTTGAAGCTATATAACTTATATCGCAAGTATCTGACGCTTAATCATTTGTTAGGCATGGATTTGAAGATAAACCTTCTACATAGCATTGATTTAAATCTTAATCATGAGATTTGCATGGATTTGTATCTGTCTCGTTTGTTTCTCCTGCATTTGAAGCTATATCACTTATATCGCATGTATCTGATGCTATATCTTTTGTGTCGCATGGATTTGATGCTGAGCCATCTACTTCGTATTGATTTGAAGCTATATCATGTGTATAGCATGGTTTTTGAAGCTAATTCATTTGATTCGTCTGCATTTGAAGCTATATCAGTTATATCCCAAGCGTTTGATGCTAGATCATTTGTTTCGCATGGATTTGAAGCTAAACCTTCTACATCGCATTGATTTGAAGTTAAATCATGTTTTTCGCGTGGATATGATGCTAACTCGTTTGTTTCGTCTGCATTTGAAGCTATATCACTTATATCGCAAGTATCTGAAGCTAAATGATTTGTTTCGCATGGATGTGAAGCTAAACCTTCTACATCGCATTAATTTGAAGCTAAATCATCTGTATCGCTTGGATTTGAAGATAACTCATTTGTTTCGTCTGCATTTGAAGCTATGTCACTTATATCGCAAGTATCTGAAGCTAAATGATTTGTTTCGCATGGATTTGAAGCTAAACCTTCTACATCGCATTAATTTGAAGCTAAATCATCTGTATCGCATGGATTTGAAGCTAAATCATTTGTTTCGCACGAATTTGAAGCTAATCCATGTGTTCGGCATGAATTTTAAGCTAAATCATGCGTTTCGCATGGATTTGAAGCTAACTCGTTTATTTCGTCTGCATTTCAAGCTATATCACTTATATCGGAAGTATTTGAAGCTAAATCATTTGTTTCGCCCGGATTTGAAGCTAATCCTTCTACATCGCATTGATTTGAAGCTAAATCATGTTTTTCGCATGGATTTGAAGCTAGATCATTTGTTTCGCACGAATTTGAAGCTAATCCATGTGTTCGGCATGAATTTTAAGCTAAATCATATGTTTCGCATGGATTTGAAGCTAACTCGTTTGTTTCGTCTGCATTTGAAGCTATATCACTTATATCGGAAGTATTTGAAGCTAAATCATTTTTTTCGCGCGGATTTGAAGCTAAACCTTCTACATCGCATTGATTCGAAGCTAAAGCATGTGTTTCGCATTGATTTGAAGCCAAATCATGTGTTTCCCTTGGACATGAAGCTATCTCGATTGATTCGTCTGAATTTGAAGCTATATCACTTATATCGCAAGTATCTGAAGCTTAATCATTTGTTAGGCATGGATTTGAAGATAAACCTTCTACATAGCATCGATTTAAAGCTTAATCATGAGTTTTGCATGGATTTGAATCTCTCTCCTTTGTTTCTACTGCATTTGAAGCTATATCACTTATATCGCATGTATCTGATGCTATATCATTTGTGTCGCATGGATTTGATGCTGAGCCTTCTACTTCGTATTGATTTGAAGCTAAATCATGTGTACTGCATGGTTTTTGAAGCTAATTCATTTCATTCGTCTGCATTTGAAGCTATATCAGTTATATCCCAAGTGTTTGATGCTAAATCATTTGTTTCGCATGGATTTGATGCTAAACCTTCTACATCGCATTGATTTGAAGTTAAATCGTGTTTTTCGCTTGGATATGATGCTAACTCGTTTGTTTCGTCAGCATTTGAAGCTATATAACTTACATCGCCAGTATCGGAAACTAAATCATTGGTTTCGCATGGATTTGAATCTAAACGTTCTACATCGCATTGATTTGAAGCTAAATCATGTGTTTAGCTTGAATATGATGCTAACTCGTTTGTTTCTTCTGCATTTGAAGCTATATCACTTATATCGCAAGTATCTGAAGCTTATCATTTCTTAGGCATGGATTTGAGCAAAATCTTCTACATCGCATTGATTTGAAGCTAAATCATGTGTTTAGCTTGGATATGATGCTAACTCGTTTGTTTCTTCTGCATTTGAAGCTATATCACTCATATCGCAAGTATCTGATGCTATATCATTTGCGTCGCATGGATTTGATGCTAAGCCTTCTACTTCGCATTGATTTGAAGCTAAATCATTTGTTTCGCATGGATTTGAAGGTAAACCTTCTACATCGCATTGATTCGAAGCCAAATCATGTGTTTCGCTTGGACATGAAGCTATCTCGATTGTTTCGGCTGAATTTGAAGCTATATCACTTATATCGCAAGTATCTGAAGCTTAATCATTTGTTAGGCATGGATTTGAAGATAAACCTTCTACATAGCATCGATTTAAAGCTTAATCATGAGTTTTGCAAGGATTTGAATCTGTCTCATTTGTTTCTCCTGCACTTGAAGCTGTATCACTTATATCGCATGTATCCGATGCTATATCATTTGTGTCGCATGGGTTTGATGCTAAGCCTTCTACTTCGCATTGATTTGAAGCTAAATCATGTGTTTAGCATGGTTTTTGAAGCTAACTCATTTGATTCATCTGCATTTGAAGCTATATCAGTTATATCCCAAGTGTTTGATGCTAAATCATTTGTTTCGCATGGATTTGAAGCTAAACCTTCTACATCGCATTGATTTGAAGTTAAATCATGTGTTTCGCTTGGATATGATGCTAACTCGTTTGTTTCGTCTGCATTTGAAGCTATACAACTTACATCGCAAGTATCTGAAGCTAAATCATTGGTTTCGCATGGATTTGAGGCTAAACGTTCTACATCGCATTGATTTGAAGCTAAATCATGTGTTTAGCTTGGATATGAAGCTAAACCTTCTACATCGCATTGATTTGAAGCCAAATCATGTGTTTCGCTTGGATATGAAGCTAACTCGTTTGTTTCGTCTTCATTTGAAGCTATATAACTTATATCGCAAGTATCTGATGCTTAATCATTTGTTAGGCATGGATTTGAAGATAAACCTTCTACATAGCATTGATTTAAATCTTAATCATGAGATTTGCATGGATTTGTATCTGTCTCGTTTGTTTCTCCTGCATTTGAAGCTATATCACTTATATCGCATGTATCTGATGCTATATCTTTTGTGTCGCATGGATTTGATGCTGAGCCATCTACTTCGTATTGATTTGAAGCTAAATCATGTGTATAGCATGGTTTTTGAAGCTAATTCATTTGATTCGTCTGCATTTGAAGCTATATCAGTTATATCCCAAGCGTTTGATGCTAGATCATTTGTTTCGCATGGATTTGAAGCTAAACCTTCTACATCGCATTGATTTGAAGTTAAATCATGTTTTTCGCGTGGATATGATGCTAACTCGTTTGTTTCGTCTGCATTTGAAGCTATATCACTTATATCGCAAGTATCTGAAGCTAAATGATTTGTTTCGCATGGATGTGAAGCTAAACCTTCTACATCGCATTAATTTGAAGCTAAATCATCTGTATCGCTTGGATTTGAAGATAACTCATTTGTTTCGTCTGCATTTGAAGCTATGTCACTTATATCGCAAGTATCTGAAGCTAAATGATTTGTTTCGCATGGATTTGAAGCTAAACCTTCTACATCGCATTAATTTGAAGCTAAATCATCTGTATCGCATGGATTTGAAGCTAAATCATTTGTTTCGCACGAATTTGAAGCTAATCCATGTGTTCGGCATGAATTTTAAGCTAAATCATGCGTTTCGCATGGATTTGAAGCTAACTCGTTTATTTCGTCTGCATTTCAAGCTATATCACTTATATCGGAAGTATTTGAAGCTAAATCATTTGTTTCGCCCGGATTTGAAGCTAATCCTTCTACATCGCATTGATTTGCAGCTAAATCATGTTTTTCGCATGGATTTGAAGCTAGATCATTTGTTTCGCACGAATTTGAAGCTAATCCATGTGTTCGGCATGAATTTTAAGCTAAATCATATGTTTCGCATGGATTTGAAGCTAACTCGTTTGTTTCGTCTGCATTTGAAGCTATATCACTTATATCGGAAGTATTTGAAGCTAAATCATTTTTTTCGCGCGGATTTGAAGCTAAACCTTCTACATCGCATTGATTCGAAGCTAAAGCATGTGTTTCGCATTGATTTGAAGCCAAATCATGTGTTTCCCTTGGACATGAAGCTATCTCGATTGATTCGTCTGAATTTGAAGCTATATCACTTATATCGCAAGTATCTGAAGCTTAATCATTTGTTAGGCATGGATTTGAAGATAAACCTTCTACATAGCATCGATTTAAAGCTTAATCATGAGTTTTGCAAGGATTTGAATCTGTCTCGTTTGTTTCTCCTGCATTTGAAGCTGTATCACTTATATCGCATGTTTCTGATGCTATATCATTTGTGTCGCATGGATTCGATGCTAAGCCTTCTACTTCGCATTGATTTGAAGCTAAATCATGTGTTTAGCATGGTTTTTGAAGCTAACTCATTTGAATCGTCTGCATTTGAAGCTATATCAGTTATATCCCAAGTGTTTGATGCTAAATCATTTGTTTCGCATGTATTTGAAGCTAAACATTCTACATCGCATTGATTTGAAGTTAAATCATGTGTTTCGCTTGGATATGATGCTAACTCGTTTGTTTCGTCTGCATTTGAAGCTATACAACTTACATCGCAAGTATCTGAAGCTAAATCATTGGTTTCGCATGGATTTGAAGCTAAACGTTCTACATCGCATTGATTTGAAGCTAAATCATGTGTTTAGCTTGGATATGAAGCTAAACCTTCTACATCACATTGATTTGAAGCCAAATCATGTGTTTCGCTTGGATATGAAGCTAACTCGTTTGTTTCGTCTTCATTTGAAGGTATATAACTTATATCGCAAGTATATGACGCTTAATCATTTGTTAGGCATGGATTTGAAGATAAACCTTCTACATAGCATTGATTTAAAGCTTAATCATGAGTTTTGCATGGATTTGAATCTGTCTCCTTTGTTTCTACTGCATTTGAAGCTATATCACTTATATCGCATGTATCTGATGCTATATCATTTGTGTCGCATGGATTTGATGCTGAGCCTTCTACTTCGTATTGATTTGAAGCTAAATCATGTGTACTGCATGGTTTTTGAAGCTAATTCATTTCATTCGTCTGCATTTGAAGCTATATCAGTTATATCCCAAGTGTTTGATGCTAAATCATTTGTTTTGCATGGATTTGATGCTAAACCTTCTACATCGCATTGATTTGAAGTTAAATCATGTTTTTCGCTTGTATATGATGCTGACTCGTTTGTTTCGTCTGCATTTGAAGCTATGTCACTTATATCCCAAGTGTTTGAATCTAAATCATTTGTTTCGCATGGATTTGAAGCTATACTTTCTACATAGCATTGATTTGAAGCTTAATCACGTGTTTTGTATGGATTTGTAGCTAACTCGTTTGTTTACCCTGCATTTCAAGCTATATCACTTATACCGCAACTATCTGATGTTAAATCATTTGTTTCGCATGGATTTGAAGCTAAACCTTCTACATCGCATTGATTTAAAGCTAAATCATGTGTTTCGCTTGGATATGAAGCTAACTCGTTGTTTCGTCCGCATTTGAATCTATATCACTTATATCGCAAGTATCTGAAGCTTATTCATTTGTGTCGCATGGATTTGAAGCTAAACCTTCTACATAGCATTGATTTGAAGATTAATCATGTGTTTTGCATGGATTTGAAGCTAACTCGTTTGTTTCTCCTGCATTTGAAGTTATATCACTTATATCGCATGTATCTGATGCTAAATCATTTGTTTCGCATGGATTTGAAGCTAAACCTTCTATATCGCATTGATTTGAAGCTAAATCATGTGTTTCGCGTGGATTTGAAGCTAAACCTTCCACATCGCATTCCTTTGAAGCTAAATCATGTGTTTCGCTTGATTTGAAGCTAACTCGTTTGCTTCGTTTGCATTTGAAGCTATATCACTTATATCCCAAGTGTTTGAAGCTAAATCATTTGTTTCGCATGGAATTGAAGGTAAACCTTCTACATCGCATTGATTTGAAGCTAAATCATGTGTTTCGCTTGGATTTGAAGCTATCTCTTTTGTTTTGTCTGCATTTGAAACTATATCACTTATATCGCATGCATCTGATGTTAAATCATTTGTGTCGCATGGATTTGATGCTAAACCTTCTATATGGCATTGATTTGAAGCTAAATCATGCGTTTCGCGTGGATTTCAAGCTAAACCTTCTACATCGCATTGATTTGAAGCTAAATCATGTGTTTCGCTTGGATTTGAAGCTATCTCTTTTGTTTTGTCTGCATTTGAAGCTATATCACTTATAACGCATGTATCTGATGCTGAATCATTTGTATCGTATGGATTTGAAGATAATCCTTCTACTTCGAATTGATTTGAAGCTAAATCATGTGTTTCGCTTGGATATGAAGCTAACTCGTTTGTTTCGTCTGCATTTGAAGCTATATCTCTTATATCGCAAGTATCTGCAGCTATATCATTTGTGTCGCATGGATTTGTAGCTAAACATTCTATATCGCATTGATTTGAAGCTAAATCATGTGTTTCGCGTGGATTTGAAGCTAAACCTTCTACATCGCATTGATTTGAAGCTAAATCATGTGTTTCGCTTGATTTGAAGCTAACTCGTTTGTTTCTAATGCATTTAAACTATATCACTTATATCCCAAGGGTTTGAAGCTAATTCATTTTTTTCGCATGGATTTGAAGCCAAACCTTCTACATCGCATTGATTTAAAGCTAAATCATGTGTTTCGCTTGGATATGAAGCTAACTCGTTGTTTCGTCCGCATTTGAATCTATATCACTTATATCGCAAGTATCTGAAGCTTATTCATTTGTGTCGCATGGATTTGAAGCTAAACCTTCTACATAGCATTGATTTGAAGATTAATCATGTGTTTTGCATGGATTTGAAGCTAACTCGTTTGTTTCTCCTGCATTTGAAGTTATATCACTTATATCGCATGTATCTGATGCTAAATCATTTGTTTCGCATGGATTTGAAGCTAAACCTTCTATATCGCATTGATTTGAAGCTAAATCATGTGTTTCGCGTGGATTTGAAGCTAAACCTTCCACATCGCATTCCTTTGAAGCTAAATCATGTGTTTCGCTTGATTTGAAGCTAACTCGTTTGCTTCGTCTGCATTTGAAGCTACATCACTTATATCCCAAGTGTTTGAATCTAAATCATTTGTTTCGCATGGATTTGAAGCTATACTTTCTACATTGCATTGATTTGAAGCTAAATCATGTGTTTCGCTTGGTTTTGAAACTATCTCGTTTGTTTCGTCTGTATTTCAAGCTATATCACTTATATCGCAACTATCTGATGTTAAATCATTTGTTTCGCATGGATTTGAATCTAACTCGTTTGTTTCGTCAGCATTTGAAGCTATGTCACTTATATCCCAAGTGTTTGAATCTAAATCATTTGTTTCGCATGGATTTGAAGCTATACTTTCTACATAGCATTGATTTGAAGCTTAATCACGTGTTTTGTATGGATTTGTAGCTAACTCGTTTGTTTACCCTGCATTTCAAGCTATATCACTTATACCGCAACTATCTGATGTTAAATCATTTGTTTCGCATGCATTTGAAGCTAAACCTTCTACATCGCATTGATTTAAAGCTAAATCATGTGATTCGCTTGGATTTGACGCAAACTCGTTTCTTTCGTCTGCATTTGAAGCTATATCACTTATATCGCTAGTATTTGAAGCTAAATCGTTTGTGTCTCATGGATTTGAAGCTAAATCTTCTCCATAGCATTGATTTGAAGCTTAGTCATGTATTTGGAAGGATTTGAAGCTAACTCGTTGGTTCCTCCTGTTTTTGAAGCTATATCACTTATATCGCAAGTATCTGATGCTAAATCATTTGTATCTCAGGGATTTGAATCTAATCCTTCTACTCCGAATTTCTTTGAAGCTAAATCATGTGTTTCGCATGGATTTGAAACTAACTCGTTAGTTTCCCTTGTATTTGAAACTATATCACTTATATCGCAAGTATCTGATGCTAAATCATTTGTTTCGCATGGATATGATGCTAAACCTTCTATATCGCATTGATTTGAAGCTAAATCATGTGTTTCGCTTGGATATGAAGCTAACTCGTTTGTTTCTCCTGCATTTGAAGCTATATCACATATATCTCAAGTGTTTGAAGCTCAATCATTTGCTTCGCATAGATATGAAGCTAAACCTTCCACATCGCATTGATTTGGTGCTAAATCACGTGTTTCGCTTGAATTTGGATCCAACTCGATTGTTTCGTCTGCATTTGAAGCTATGTCACATATATCGCAAGTATGTGAAGCTAAATCATTTGTGTCGCATGCATTTGATGCTAAACCTTCTACATAGTATTGATTTGAAGCTTAATCATGTGTTTTGCATGGATTTGAATCTAACTCGTTTGTTTCCCCTGCATTTGAAGCTATATCATTTAAGTCGCAAGTATCTGATGCTAAATAATTTGTTTCGCATGGATTTGAAGCTAAATCATGTGTTTCGCTTGGATATGAAGCTAACTCGTTTGTTTCGTCTGCATTTGAAGCTATATCACTTATATCGCAAGTATCTGAAGCTAAATCATTTGTTTCGTATGGATTTGAAGCGAAACCTTCTACATAAGCATTGATTTGAAGCTAAATCATGCGTTTCGCTTGGATATGAAGCTAACACGTTTGTTTCGTCTGCATTTGAAGCTATATCACTTATATCGCAAGTATCTGAAGCTTATCATTTCTTAGGCATGGATTTGAAGCTAAATCTTCTACATAGCATTGATTTGAAGCTGAATCATGTGTTTCGCTTGGATATGAAGCTAACTCGTTTGTTTCGTCTGTATTTGAAGCTATATCACTTATATCGCAAGTATCTGACGCTTAATCGTTTGTTAGGCATGGATTTGAAGATAAACCTTCTACATAGCATTGATTTAAAGCTTAATCATGTGTTTTGCATGGATTTGAATCTGTCTCGTTTGTTTCTCCAGCATTTGAAGATATATCACATATATCGAATTTATCTGATGCTATATCATTTGTGTCGCATGGATTTGATACTAAGCCTTCTACTTCGCATTGATTTGAAGCTAAATCATGTGTTTGGCGTGTATTTGACGCTAAACCTTCTACCTCGCATTGATTTGAAGCTAAATCATGTGTTTAGCTTGGATATGATGCTAACTGGTTTGTTTCTTCTGCATTTGAAGCTATATCACTCATATCGCTAGTATCTGAAGCCAAATCATTTGTTTCGCATGGATTTGAAGCGAAACCTTCTACATCGCATTGATTTGCAGCTAAATCATGCGTTTCGCATGGATTTGAAGCTAAACCTTCTACATCGCATAGATTTGAAGCTAACTCGGTTGTATCCCCTGCATTTGAAGCTATATCACTTATATCGCATGAATCTGATGCTAAATCATTTGTGTCGCATGGATTTGATGCTAAGCCTTCTACTTCGCATTGATTTGAAGCTAAATCATGTGTTTAGCATGGTTTTTGAAGCTAACTCATTTGATTTGTCTGCATTTGAAGCTATATCAGTTATATCCCAAGTGTTTGATGCTAAATCATTTGTTTCGCATGGATTTGAAGCTAAACCTTCTACATCGCATTGATTTGAAGTTAAATCATGTGTTTCGCTTGGATATGAAGCTAAACCTTCTACTTCGGATTGATTTGAAGCCAAATCATGTGTTTCGCTTGGATATGAAACTAACTCGTTTGTTTCGTCTGCATTTGAAGCTATATCACTTATATCGCATGTATCTGATGCTATATCATTTGTGTCGCATGGATTTGATGCTGAGCCTTCTACTTCGTATTGATTTGAAGCTAAATCATGTGTATAGCATGGATTTGAAGCTAACTCCTTTGTTTCGTCTGCATTTGAAGCTATGTCACTTATATCGCAAGTATCTGAAGCTAAATCATTGGTTTCGCATGGATTTGAAATTAAAACTTCTACATTGCATTGATTTGCTGCTAAATCTTGTGTTTCGCATGGATTTTGTAGCTAACTCGATTGATTCGTCTGCATTTGAAGCTATGTCAATTAAATCCCAAGCGTTTTAAGGTAAATCATGTGTTTCGCATGGATTTGAAGCTAAATCATTTGTTTCGCACGAATTTGAAGCTAATCCATGTGTTCGGCATGAATTTTAAGCTAAATCATGCGTTTCGCATGGATTTGAAGCTAACTCGTTTGTTTCGTCTGCATTTCAAGCTATATCGCTTATATCGGAAGTGTTTGAAGCTAAATCATTTGTTTCGCCCAGATTTGAAGCTAATCCTTCTACATCGCATTGATTTGCAGCTAAATCATGTTTTTCGCATGGATTTGAAGCTAGATCATTTGTATCGCACGAATTTGAAGCTAATCCATGTGTTCGGCATGAATTTTAAGCTAAATCATATGTTTCGCATGGATTTGAAGCTAACTCGTTTGTTTCGTCTGCACTTGAAGCTATATCACTTATATCCCAAGTGTTTGAAGCTAAATCATTTGTTTCGCATGGATTTGAAGCTAAACATTCTACATCGCATTAATTTTAACTAAATCAAACTAACTGGTTGGTTTCGTCTGCATTTGAAGCTATGTCACTTATATCGCAAGTATCTAAAGCTAAATCATTTGTTTCGCATGGATTTGAAGCTAAACCTTCTACATCGCTTTGATTTGAAGCTAAATCATGTGTTTCGCTTGGATTTGTAGATAACTCATTTTTTTCGTCTGCATTTGGAGCTATATGACTTATATCGCAAGTATCTGAAGCTAAATCATTTTTTTAGCATGGATTTGAAGCTAAATCTTCTACATCGCATTGATTTGAAGCTAATCCTTCTACATCGCATTGATTTGAAGCTAAACCTTCTACATCGCTTTGATTTAAAGCTAAATCATGTGTTTCGCATGGATATGAAGCTAACGAGTTTGTTTCGTCTGCTTTTGAAGCTATATCACTTATATCGGAAGCGTTTGAAAGTACATCATTTGTTTCGCATGGATTGGTAGCTAAACCTTCTACATCGCATTGTTTTGAAGCTAAATCATGTGATTCCCTTGGATTTGAAGCAAACTCGTTTGTTTCGTCTGCATTTGAAGCTATATCACTCATATCGCTAGTATCTGAAGCTAAATCATTTGTGTCTCATGGATTTGAAGCTAATCCTTCTACATCGATTTGCTTTGAAGCTAAATCATGTGTTTCGCATGGATTTGAAACTAACTCGTTTGTTTCCCCTGCATTTGAAGCTATATCCCTTATATCGCAAGTATCTGATGCTATACCATTTGTATCGCATGGGTTTGATGCTAAGCCTTCTACTTCGCATTGATTTGAAGCTAAATCATGTGTATAGCATGGTTATTGTAGCTAACTCATTTGATTCGTCTGCATTTGAAGCTACATCACTTATATCCTATGTGTTTGAAGCTAAGTCATTTGTTTCGCATCGATTGAAGCTAAACCTTCTAAACCGCTTTGACTTTTAGCTGAATCATGTGATTCGCTTGGATTTGAAGCTAAATCATTTGTTTCGCATGGATTTGAAGCTAAACCTTCTACATAGCATTGATCTGTAGGTTTATCATGTTTTTTGTATGGATTTGAAGCTAACTCGTTTGTTTCCCCTGCATTTGAAGCTATATCACTTATATCCCAAGTGTTTGAAGCTAAATAATTTGTTTCGCATGGATTTGAAGCTAAACATTCTACATCGCTTTGATTTGAAGCTAAATCATGTGTTTCGCTTGGATTTGTAGATAACTCGTTTGTTTCGTCTGCATTTGAATCTATATAACTTACATCGCAAGTATCTGAAGCTAAATCATTTGTTTCGTATGGATTTGAAGCGAAACCTTCTACATAGCATTGATTTGATGCTAAATCATGCGTTTCGCTTGGATATGAAGCTAACACGTTTGTTTCGTCTGCATTTGAAGCTATATCACTTATATCGCAAGTATCTGAAGCTTATCATTTCTTAGGCATGGATTTGAAGCTAAATCTTCTACATAGCATTGATTTGAAGCTGAATCATGTGTTTCGCTTGGATATGAAGCTAACTCCTTTGTTTCGTCTGTATTTGAAGCTATATCTCTTATATCGCAAGTATCTGATGCTTAATCATTTGTTAGGCATGGATTTGAAGATAAACCTTCTACATAGCATTGATTTAAAGCTTAATCATGTATTTTGCATGGATTTGAATCTGACTCGCTTATTTCTCCTGCATTTGAAGCTATATCACTTATATCGCAAGTATCTGATGCCAAATCATTTGTTTCGCATGGATATGATGCTAAACCTTCTATATCGCATTGATTTGAAGCTAAATCATTTGTTTCGCATGGATTTTAAGTTAAACTTTCTACATCGCATTGATTTGAAGCCAAATCATGGGTTTCGCTTGGATATGAAGCTAACTCGTTTGTTTCGTCTGCATTTGCAGCTATATCACTTATATCGCAAGTATCTGACGCTTAATCGTTTGTTAGGCATGGATTTGAAGCTAAACCTTCTACATCGCATAGATTTGAAGCTAACTCGGTTGTATCCCCTGCATTTGAAGCTATATCACTTATATCGCATGAATCTGATGCTAAATCATTTGTGTCGCATGGATTTGATGCTAAGCCTTCTACTTCGCATTGATTTGAAGCTAAATCATGTGTTTAGCATGGTTTTTGAAGCTAACTCATTTGATTTGTCTGCATTTGAAGCTATATCAGTTATATCCCAAGTGTTTGATGCTAAATCATTTGTTTCGCATGGATTTGAAGCTAAACCTTCTACATCGCATTGATTTGAAGTTAAATCATGTGTTTCGCTTGGATATGATGCTAACTCGTTTGTTTCGTCTGCATTTGAAGCTATACAACTTACATCGCAAGTATCTGAAGCTAAATCATTGGTTTCGCATGGATTTGAAGCTAAACGTTCTACATCGCATTGATTTGAAGCTAAATCATGTGTTTAGCTTGGATATGAAGCTAAACCTTCTACTTCGCATTGATTTGAAGCCAAATCATGTGTTTCGCTTGGATATGAAGCCAACTCGTTTGTTTCGTCTGCATTTGAAGCTATATAACTTATATCGCAAGTATCTGACGCTTAATCATTTATTAGGCATGGATTTGAAGATAAACCTTCTACATAGCATTGATTTAAAGCTTAGTCATGAGTTTTGCATGGATTTGAATCTGTCTCGTTTGTTTCTCCTGCATTTGAAGCTATATCACTTATATCGCATGTATCTGATGCTATATCATTTGTGTCGCATGGATTTGATGCTGAGCCTTCTACTTCGTATTGATTTTAAGCTAAATCATGTGTATAGCATGGATTTGAAGCTAACTCCTTTGTTTCGTCTGCATTTGAAGCTATGTCACTTATATCGCAAGTATCTGAAGCTAAATCATTGGTTTCGCATGGATTTGAAATTAAAACTTCTACATTGCATTGATTTGCTGCTAACTCTTGTGTTTCGCATGGATTTTGTAGCTAACTCGATTGATTCGTCTGCATTTGAAGCTATGTCAATTAAATCCCAAGCGTTTTAAGGTAAATCATGTGTTTCGCATGGATTTGAAGCTAAATCATTTGTTTCGCACGAATTTGAAGCTAATCCATGTGTTCGGCATGAATTTTAAGCTAAATCATGCGTTTCGCATGGATTTGAAGCTAACTCGTTTGTTTCGTCTGCATTTCAAGCTATATCGCTTATATCGGAAGTATTTGAAGCTAGATCATTTGTTTCGCCCAGATTTGAAGCTAATCCTTCTACATCGCATTGATTTGCAGCTAAATCATGTTTTTCGCATGGATTTGAAGCTAGATCATTTGTATCGCACGAATTTGAAGCAAATCCATGTGTTCGGCATGAATTTTAAGCTAAATCATATGTTTCGCATGGATTTGAAGCTAACTCGTTTGTTTCGTCTGCACTTGAAGCTATATCACTTATATCCCAAGTGTTTGAAGCTAAATCATTTGTTTCGCATGGATTTGAAGCTAAACATTCTACATCGCATTAATTTTAACTAAATCATGTGTTTCGCACGGAATTGAAACTAACTGGTTGGTTTCGTCTGCATTTGAAGCTATGTCACTTATATCGCAAGTATCTAAAGCTAAATCATTTGTTTCGCATGGATTTGAAGCTAAACCTTCTACATCGCTTTGATTTGAAGCTAAATCATGTGTTTCGCTTGGATTTGTAGATAACTCATTTTTTTCGTCTGCATTTGGAGCTATATGACTTATATCGCAAGTATCTGAAGCTAAATCATTTTTTTAGCATGGATTTGAAGCTAAATCTTCTACATCGCATTGATTTGAAGCTAATCCTTCTACATCGCATTGATTTGAAGCTAAACCTTCTACATCGCTTTGATTTAAAGCTAAATCATGTGTTTCGCATGGATATGAAGCTAACGAGTTTGTTTCGTCTGCTTTTGAAGCTATATCACTTATATCGGAAGCGTTTGAAAGTACATCATTTGTTTCGCATGGATTGGTAGCTAAACCTTCTACATCGCATTGATTTGAAGCTAAATCATGTGATTCCCTTGGATTTGAAGCAAACTCGTTTGTTTCGTCTGCATTTGAAGCTATATCACTCATATCGCTAGTATCTGAAGCTAAATCATTTGTGTCTCATGGATTTGAAGCTAATCCTTCTACATCGATTTGCTTTGAAGCTAAATCATGTGTTTCGCATGGATTTGAAACTAACTCGTTTGTTTCCCCTGCATTTGAAGCTATATCCCTTATATCGCAAGTATCTGATGCTATACCATTTGTATCGCATGGGTTTGATGCTAAGCCTTCTACTTCGCATTGATTTGAAGCTAAATCATGTGTATAGCATGGTTATTGTAGCTAACTCATTTGATTCGTCTGCATTTGAAGCTACATCACTTATATCCTATGTGTTTGAAGCTAAGTCATTTGTTTCGCATCGATTGAAGCTAAACCTTCTAAACCGCTTTGACTTTTAGCTGAATCATGTGATTCGCTTGGATTTGAAGCTAAATCATTTGTTTCGCATGGATTTGAAGCTAAACCTTCTACATAGCATTGATCTGTAGGTTTATCATGTTTTTTGTATGGATTTGAAGCTAACTCGTTTGTTTCCCCTGCATTTGAAGCTATATCACTTATATCCCAAGCATTTGAAATTAAATCATTTGTTTCGCATGGAAATGAAACTAAAACATCTACATCGCATTGATTAGAAGCTAAATCATGTGTTCCGCTTGCATATGAAGCTAACTCGTTCGTTTCGCCTACATTTGACGCTATATCACCTATATCGAAAGTATCTAAAGCTAAATCATTTGTTTCGCATGGATTTGAAGCTAAACCTTCTACATCGCTTTGATTTGAAGCTAAATCATGTGTTTCGCTTGGATTTGAAGATAACTCATTTGTTTCGTCTGCATTTGGAGCTATATCACTTATATCGCAAGTATCTGAAGCTAAATCATTTTTTTAGCATGGATTTGATGTTAAGCCTTCTACTTCGCATTGATTTGAAGCTAAATCATGTGTTTCGCTTGTTTATGAAGCTAACTCGTTTGTTTCGTCTGCATTTGAGGCTATATCACTTATATCGCAAGTATCTGAAGCTTAATCATTTGTTAGGCATGGATTAGAAGCTAAGCCTTCTACTTCGCATTGATTTGAAGCTAAATCATGGATTTCGCATGGATTTGAAGCTAACTCGTTTGTTTCGTCTGCATTTGATTCTATATCACTAATATCGCAAGTATATGATGCTAAATCATTTGTGTCGCATGGATTTGAAGCTAAACCTTCTACATCGCATAGATTTGCAGCGAACTCGTTTGTTTCTCCTGCATTTGCAGCTATATCACTTATATCGCAAGTATCTGAAGCTTAATCATTTGTTAGGCATGGATTTGAAGACAAACCTTCTACATAGCATTGATTTAAAGCTTAATCATGTGTCTTGCATGGGTTTGAATCTGACTCGCTTGTTTCTCCAGCATTTGAAACTATATCACTTATTTCGCATGTATCTGATGCTATATCATTTGTGTCGCATGGATTTGATGTTAAGCCTTCTACTTCGCATTGATTTGAAGCTAAATCATTTGTTTCTCATGGATTTGAAGCTAAACCTTCTACATCGCATTGATTTGAAGCCAAACCATGTGTTTCGCTTGGATTTGCAGCTAAACCTTCTACATAGCATTGATTTGAAGCTAAATCATGTGTTTCGCTTGGATATGAAGCTAACTCGTTTGTTTCGTCTGCATTTGAGGCTATATCAGTTATATCGCAAGTATCTGAAGCTTAATCATTTGTTAGGCATGGATTTGATGCTAAGCCTTCTACTTCGCATTGATTTGAAGTTAAATCATGTGTTTCGCTTGGATATGATGCTAACTCGTTTGTTTCGTCTGCATTTGAAGCTATATAACTTATATCGCAAGTATCTGAAGCTTAATCATTTGTTAGGCATGGATTTGAAGATAAACCTTCTACATAGCATTGATTGAAAGCTTAATCATGTATTTTGCATGGATTTGAATCTGACTCGCTTGTTTCTCCTGCATTTGAAACTATATCACTTATTTCGCATGTATCTGATGCTATATCATTTGTGTCGCATGGATTTGATGTTAAGCCTTCTACTTCGCATTGATTTGAAGCTAAATCATTTGTTTCTCATGGATTTGAAGCTAAACCTTCTACATCGCATTGATTTGAACCCAAATCATGTGTGTCGCTTGGATTTGAAGCTAAACCTTCTACATAGCACTGATTTGAAGCTAAATCATGTGTTTCGCTTGGATATGAAGCTAACTCGTTTGTGTCGCCTGCATTTGAGGCTATATCACTGATATCGCAAGTATCTGAAGCTTAATCATTTGTTAGGCATGGATTTGAAGATAAGTCTTCTACTTCGCATTGATTTGAAGCTAAATCATGGATTTCGCATGGATTTGAAGCTAACTCGTTTGTTTCGTCTGCATTTGATGCTACATCACTTATATCGCAAGTATATGAAGCTAAATCATTTGTGTCGCATGGATTTGAAGCTAAACCTTCTACATAGCATTGATTTGAAGTTTTATCATGTGTTTTGCATGGATTTGATGCTATATCACTTGTATCGCAAGTATTTGAAGAAAAATCACTTGTTTCGCTCGGATTTGAAGCTAACTCGTTTGTTTCGTCTGCATTTGAAGCTATATCACATATATCCCAAGTGTTTGAAGCTAAATCATTTGTTTCGCATGGATTTGTAGCTAAACCTTCTACATCGCATTGATTTGAAGCTAAATCATGTGATTCCCTTGGATTTGAAGCAAACTCGTTTGTTTCGTCTGCATTTGAAGCTATATCACTTATGTTGCAAGTATCTGAAGCTTATCATTTGTTAGGCATGGATTTGAAGATAAACCTTGTACATAGCATTGATTTAAAGCTTAATCATGTATTTTGCATGGATTTGAATCTGACTCGCTTGATTCTCCTGCATTTGAAGCTATATCACTTATATCGCATGTATCTGATGCTATATCATTTGTGTCGCATGGTTTTGATGCTAAGCCTTCTACTTCGCATTGATTTGAAGCTAAATCATTTGTTTCGCATGGTTTTGAAGCTAAACCTTCTACATCGCATTGATTTGAAGCCAATTAATGTGTTTCGCTTGGATATGAAGTTAACTCGTTTGTTTCGTCTGCATTTGAAGCTATATAACTTATATCGCAAGTATCTGACGCTTAATCATTTGTTAGGCATGGATTTGAAGATAAAACTTCTACATAGCATTGATTTAAAGCTTAATCATGAGTTTTGCATGGATTTGAATCTGTCTCGTTTGTTTCTCCTGCATTTGAAGCTATATCACTTATATCGCATATATGTATCTGATGCTATATCATTTGTGTTGCATGGATTTGATGCTGAGCCTTCTACTTCGTATTGATTTGAAGCTAAATCATATGTATAGCATGGTTTTTGAAGCTAATTCATTTCATTCCTCTGCATTTGAAGCTATATCAGTTATATCCCAAGTGTTTGATGCTAAATCATTTGTTTCGCATGGATTTGATGCTAAACCTTCTACATCGCATTGATTTGAAGCTACATCATGTGTTTAGCTTGGACATGATGCTAACTCGTTTGTTTCTTCTGCATTTGAAGCTATATCACTCATATCGCAAGTATCTGATGCTATATCATTTGCGTCGCATGGATTTGATGCTAAGCCTTCTACTTCGCATTGATTTGAAGCTAAATCATTTGTTTCGCATGGATTTGAAGCTAGATCATTTGTATCGCACGAATTTGAAGCTAATCCATGTGTTCGGCATGAATTTTAAGCTAAATCATATGTTTCGCATGGATTTGAAGCTAACTCGTTTGTTTCGTCTGCATTTGAAGCTATATCACTTATATCGGAAGTAGTTGAAGCTAAATCATTTTTTTCGCGCGGATTTGAAGCTAAACCTTCTACATCGCATTGATTCGAAGCTAAAGTATGTGTTTCGCATCGATTTGAAGCTAACTCGTTTCTTTCGTCTGTATTTGAAGCTATGTCACTTATATCGCAAGTATCTGAAGATAAATCATTGGTTTCGCATGGATTTGAAGCTAAACCTTCTACATCGCTTTGATTTGAAGCTAAATCATGTGTTTCGCTTGGATTTGAAGCTAAACCTTCTACTTCGCATTGATTAGAAGCTAAACCATGTGTTCCGCTTGCATATGAAGCTAACTCGTTCGTTTCGCCTACATTTGACGCTATATCACCTATATCGCAAGTATCTAAAGCTAAATCATTTGCTTCGCATGGATTTGAAGCTAAACCTTCTACATCGCTTTGATTTGAATCTAAATCATGTGTTTCGCTTGAATTTGAAGATAACTCATTTGTTTCGTCTGCATTTGGAGCTATATCAGTTACATCCCAAGTGTTTGATGCTAAATCATTTGTTTCGCATGGATTTGAAGCTAAACCTTCTACATCGCATTGATTTGAAGTTAAATCATGTGTTTTGCTTGGATATGATGCTAAGTCGTTTGTTTCGTCTGCATTTGAAGCTATATAACTTACATCGCTAGTATCTGAAGCTAAATCATTGGTTTCGCATGGATTTGAAGCTAAAGCTTCTACATAGCATAGATTTGAAGCTAACTCGGTTATTTCCCCTGCATTTGAAGCTATATCACTTATATGTCATGTATCTGATGCTAAATCATTTGTGTCGCATCGATTTGATGCTAAGCCTTCTACTTCGCATTGATTTGCAGTTAAATCATGTGTTTCGCTTGGATATGAAGCTAACTCGTTTGTTTAGTCTGCATTTGAGGCTATATCACTTATATCGCAAGTATCTGAAGCTTAATCATTTGTTAGGCATGGATTAGAAGCTAAGCCTTCTACTTCGCATTGATTTGAAGCTAAATCATGGATTTCGCATGGATTTGAAGCTAACTCGTTTGTTTCGTCTGCATTTGAAGCTATATCACTTATATCGCAAGTATATGAAGCTAAATCAGTTGTGTCGCATGGATTTGAAACTAAACCTTCTAAACCGCTTTGACTTTTAGCTGAATCATGTGATTCGCTTGGATTTGAAGCTAAATCATTTGTTTCGCATGGATTTGAAGCTAAACCTTCTACATAGCATTGATCTGTAGGTTAATCATGTTTTTTGTATGGATTTGAAGCTAACTCGTTTGTTTCCCCTGCATTTGAAGCTATATCACTTATATCCCAAGCATTTGAAATTAAAACATTTGTTTCGCATGGAAATGAAATTAAAACATCTACATCGCATTGATTAGAAGCTAAATCATGTGTTCCGCTTGCATATGAAGCTAACTCGTTCGTTTCGCCTACATTTGACGCTATATCACCTATATCGCAAGTATCTAAAGCTAAATCATTTGTTTCGCATGGATTTGAAGCTAAACCTTCTACATCGCTTTGATTTGAAGCTAAATCATGTGTTTCGCTTGGATTTGAAGATAACTCATTTGTTTCGTCTGCATTTGGAGCTATATCACTTATATCGCAAGTATCTCAAGCTAAATCATTTTTTTAGCATGGATTTGATGTTAAGCCTTCTACTTCGCATTGATTTGAAGCTAAATCATGTGTTTCGCTTGTTTATGATGCTAACTCGTTTGTTTCGTCTGCATTTGAAGCTATATCACTTATATCGCAAGTATCTGAAGCTTAATCATTTGTTAGGCATGGATTTGAAGATAAACCTTCTACATAGCATTGATTTAAAGCTTAGTCATGAGTTTTGCATGGATTTGAATCTGTCTCGTTTGTTTCTCCTGTATTTGAAGCTATAACACTTATATCGCATGTATCTGATGCTATATCATTTGTGTCGCATGGATTTGATGCTAAGCCTTCTACTTCGCATTTATTTGAAGCTAAATCATGTGTATAGCATGGTTTTTGAAGCTAATTCATTTGATTCGTCTGCATTTGAAGCTATATCAGTTACATCCCAAGTGTTTGATGCTAAATCATTTGTTTCGCATGGATTTGAAGCTAAACCTTCTACATCGCATTGATTTGAAGTTAAATCATGTGTTTTGCTTGGATATGATGCTAAGTCGTTTGTTTCGTCTGCATTTGAAGCTATATAACTTACATCGCAAGTATCTGAAGCTAAATCATTGGTTTCGCATGGATTTGAAGCTAAAGCTTCTACATCGCATAGATTTGAAGCTAACTCGGTTATTTCCCCTGCATGTGAAGCTATATCACTTATATGTCATGTATCTGATGCTAAATCATTAGTGTCTCATCGATTTGAAGCTAAGCCTTCTACTTCGCATTGATTTGAAGCTAAATCATGTATTTCGCATGGATTTGAAGCTAACTCGTTAGTTTCGTCTGCATTTGATGCTATATCACTTATATCGCAAGTATATGAAGCTAAATCATTTGTGTCGCATGGATATGAAACTAAACCTTCTACATAGCATTGATTTGAAGCTTAATCATGGATTTCGCATCGATTTGAAGCTAACTCGTTTGTTTCGTCTGCATTTGATGATATATCACTTATATCGCAAGTATATGAAGCTAAATCATTTGTGTCGCATGGATTTGAAGCTAAACCTTCTACATAGCATTGATTTGAAGCTTAATCATGTGTTTTGCATGGATTTGAAGCTATATCACCTGTATCGCAAGTATTTGAAGAAAAATCACTTATTTCGCTCGGATTTGAAGCTAACTCGTTTGTTTCGTCTGAATTTGAAGCTATATCACATATATCCCAAGTGTTTGAAGCTAAATTATTTGTTTCGCATGGATTTGAAGCTGAACCTTCTACATCGCATTGATTTGAAGCTAATCCTTCTACATCGCATTGATTTGAAGCTAAACCTTCTACATCGCATTGATTTAAAGCTAAATCATGTGTTTCGCTTGGATATGAAGCTAACGAGTTTGTTTCGTCTGCTTTTGAAGCTGTATCACGTATATCGGAAGCGTTTGAAAGTACATCATTTGTTTCGCATGGATTTGTAGCTAAACCTTCTACATCGTATTGATTTGAAGCTAAATCATGTGATTCCCTTGGATTTGAAGCAAACTCCTTTGTTTCGTCTGCATTTGAAGCTATATCACTCATATCGCTAGTATGTGAAGCTAAATCATATGTGTCTCATGGATTTGAAGCTAATCCGTCTACATCGCATTGATTTGAAGCTAAGTCATGTGTTTCGCTTGGATATGAAGCTATCTCGTTTGTTTCGTCAGCATTTGAAGCTATATCACTTATACCGCAAGTATCTGAAGCTTATCATTTGTTAGGCATGGATTTGAAGATAAACCTTGTACGTAGCATTGATCTAAAGCTTAATCATGTATTTTGCATGGATTTAAACCTGACTCGCTTGTTTCTCCTGCATTTGAAGCTATATCACTTATATCGCATGTATCTGATGCTATACCATTTGTGTCGCTTGGGTTTGATGCTAAGCCTTCTACTTCGCATTGATTTGAAGCTAAATCATGTGTATAGCATGGTTATTGAAGCTAACTCATTTGATTCGTCTGCATTTGAAGCTACATCACTTATATCCTATGTGTTTGAAGCTAAATCATTTGTTTCGCATCGATTTGAAGCTAAACCTTCTACAGCGCATAGATTTGATGCTAAATCATGTGTTTCGCTTGAATATGGTTCTAACTCGTTTGATTCGTCTGCATTTGAAGCTGTATCACTTACATCGCAAGTATCTGAAGCTAAATCATTGGTTTCGCATGGATTTGAAGCTAAATCTTCTACATCGCATAGATTTGCAGCGAACTCGTTTGTTTCTCCTGCATTTGCATCTATATCACTTATATCGCAAGTATCTGAAGCTTAATCATTTGTTAGGCATGGATTTGAAGACAAACCTTCTACATAGCATTGATTTGAAGCTTAATGATGTGTTTTGCATGGGTTTGAATCTGACTCGTTTGTTTCTCCTGCATTTGAAGGTATATCACTTATATCGCATGTATCTGATGCTATATCATTTGTGTCGCTTGGATTTGATGTCAAGCATTCTACTTCGCATTGATTTGAAGCTAAATCATTTGTTTCGCATGGATTTTAAGTTGAACCTGATACATCGCGTTGATTTGAAGCTAAATCATGTGTTTCGCTTGGATATGATGCTAACTCGTTTGTTTCGTCTGCATTTGAAGCTACATGACTTACATCGCAAGTATCTGAAACTAATTCATTGGTTTCGCATGGATTTGAAGCTAAACCTCCTACATCGCATAGATTTGAAGCTAACTCGGTTGTTTCCCCTGCATTTGAAGCTATATCACTTGTATCGCATGTATCTCTTGCTAAATCCTTTGTGTCGCATGGATTTGAAACTAAACCTTCTACATAGCATTGATTTGAAGCTTAATCATGGATTTCGCATCGATTTGAAGCTAACTCGTTTGTTTCGTCTGCATTTGATGATATATCACTTATATCGCAAGTATATGAAGCTAAATCATTTGTGTCGCATGGATTTGAAGCTAAACCTTCTACATAGCATTGATTTGAAGTTTTATCATGTGTTTTGCATGGATTTGAAGCTATATCACTTGTATCGCAAGTATTTGAAGAAAAATCACTTGTTTCGCTCGGATTTGAAGCTAACTCGTTTGTTTCGTCTGCATTTGAAGCTATATCACATATATCCCAAGTGTTTGAAGCTAAATCATTTGTTTCGCATGGATTTGTAGCTAAACCTTCTACATCGCATTGATTTGAAGCTAAATCATGTGATTCCCTTGTATTTGAAGCAAACTCGTTTGTTTCGTATGCATTTGAAGCTATATCACTCATATCGCTAGTATCTGAAGCTAAATCATTTATGTCTCATGGATTTGAAGCTAATACTTCTACATCGATTTGCTTTGAAGCTAAATCATGTGTTTCGCATGGATTTGAAACTAACTCGTTTGTTTCCCCTGCATTTGAAGCTATATCCCTTATATCGCAAGTATAGTGATGCTAAATCATTTGTTTCGCATGGATTTGAAGCACAGTCTTCTACTTCGCATTGATTTGAAGCTAAATAATGTGTATCGAAAGGATTTTAAGTTAAACCTTCTACGTTGCATTGATTTGAATCTAAATCATGTGTTTCGCTTGGATATGACGCTAACTCGTTTGTTTCGTCTGCATTTGAAGCTATATCACTTATATCGCAAGTATCTGAAGCTTAATCATTTGTTAGGCATGGATTTGAAAATAAACCTTCTACATACCATTGATTTAAAGCTTAATCATGAGTTTTGCATGGATTTGAATCTGTCTCGTTTGTTTCTCCTGCATTTGAAGCTATATCACTTATATCGCATGTATCTGATGCTATATCATTTGTGTTGCATGGATTTGATGCTGAGCCTTCTACTTCGTATTGATTTGAAGCTAAATCATGTGTATAGCATGGTTTTTGAAGCTAATTCATTTCATTCGTCTGCATTTGAAGCTATATCAGTTATATCCCAAGTGTTTGATGCTAAATCATTTGTTTCGCATGGATTTGATGCTAAACCTTCTACATCGCATTGATTTGAAGCTAAATCATGTGTTTAGCTTGGATATGATGCTAACTCGTTTGTTTCTTCTGCATTTGAAGCTATATCACTCATATCGCAAGTATCTGATGCTACATCATTTGCGTCGCATGGATTTGATGCTAAGCCTTCTACTTCGCATTGATTTGAAGCTAAATCATTTGTTTCGCATGGATTTGAAGCTAAACCTTCTACATCGCATTGATTTGAAGTTAAATCATGTTTTTCGCGTGGATATGATGCTGACTCGTTTGTTTCGTCTGAATTTGAAGCTATATCACTTATATCGCAAGTATCTGAAGCTAAATGATTTGTTTCGCATGGATTTGAAGCTAAACCTTCTACATCGCATTAATTTGAAGCTAAATCATCTGTTTCGCTTGGATTTGAAGATAACTCATTTGTTTCGTCTGCATTTGAAGCTAGGTCACTTATATCGCAAGTATCTGAAGCTAAATCGTTGGTTTCGCATGGATTTGAAATTAAACCTTCTACATCGCATTGATTTGCTGCTAAATCTTGTGTTTCGCATGGATTTTGTAGCTAACTCGATTGATTCGTCTGCATTTGAAGCTATGTCACTTAAATCCCAAGCGTTTTAAGGTAAATCATGTGTTTCGCATGGATTTGAAGCTAAATCATTTGTTTCGCACGAATTTGAAGCTAATCCATGTGTTCGGCATGAATTTTAAGCTAAATCATGCGTTTCGCATGGATTTGAAGCTAACTGGTTTTATTCGTCTGCATTTGAAGCTATATCACTCATATCCCAAGTGTTTGAAGCTAAGTCATTTGTTTCGCATGGATTTAACGCTAAACCTTCTAAACCGCATTGACTTTTAGCTGATTCATGTGATTCGCCTGGATTTGAAGCTAAATCATTTGTTTCGCATGGATTTGAAGCTAAACCTTCTACATCGCTTTGATTTGAAGCTAAATCATGTGTTTCGCTTGGATTTGAAGCTAACTCGTTTGTTTCGTCTGCATTTGAAGCTATATCACTTATATCGCATGTATCTGATGCTATATCATTTGTGTCGCATGGATTTGATGCTGAGCCTTCTACTTCGTATTGATTTGAAGCTATATCATGTGTATAGCATGGATTTGAAGCTAACTCCTTTGTTTCGTCTGCATTTGAAGCTATGTCACTTATATCGCAAGTATCTGAAGCTAAATCATTGGTTTCGCATGGATTTGAAATTAAACCTTCTACATTGCATTGATTTGCTGCTAAATCTTGTGTTTCGCATGGATTTTGTAGCTAACTCGATTGATTCGTCTGCATTTGAAGCTATGTCACTTAAATCCCAAGCGTTTTAAGGTAAATCATATGTTTCGCATGGATTTGAAGCTAAATCATTTGTTTCGCACGAATTTGAAGCTAATCCATGTGTTCGGCATGAATTTTAAGCCAAATCATGCGTTTCGCATGGATTTGAAGCTAACTCGTTTGTTTCGTCTGCATTTGAAGCTATATCACTTATATCGCAAGTATCTGAAGCTAAATGATTTGTTTCGCATGGATTTGAAGCTAAACCTTCTACATCGCATTAATTTGAAGCTAAATCATCTGTTTCGCTTGGATTTGAAGATAACTCATTTGTTTCGTCTGTATTTGAAGCTATGTCACTTATATCGCAAGTATCTGAAGCTAAATCATTGGTTTCGCATGGATTTGAAATTAAACCTTCTACATCGCATTGATTTGCTTCTAAATCTTGTGTTTCGCATGGATTTTGTAGCTAACTCGATTGATTCGTCTGCATTTGAAACTATATCACTCATATCCCAAGTGTTTGAAGCTAAGTCATTTGTTTCGCATGGATTTAACGCTAAACCTTCTAAACCGCATTGACTTTTAGCTGATTCATGTGATTCGCCTGGATTTGAAGCTAAATCATTTGTTTCGCATAGATTTGAAGCTAAACCTTCTACATAGCATTGATCTGTAGCTTAATCATGTGTTTTGTATGGATTTGAAGCTAACACGTTTGTTTCCCCTGCATTTGAAGCTATATCACTTATATTCCAAGCATTTGAAATTAAATCATTTGTTTCGCATGGAAATGAAACTAAAACATCTGCATCGCATTGATTAGAAGCTAAATCATGTGTTCCGCTTGCATATGAAGCTAACTCGTTCGTTTCGCCTACATTTGACGCTATATCACTTATATCGCAAGTATCTGAAGCTTAACCCTTTGTTAGGCATGGATTTGAAGCTAAACCTTCTACATCGCTTTGATTTGAAGCTAAATGATGTGTTTCGCTTGGATTTGAAGCTAAACCTTCTACGTCGCATTGATTTGATCTAAATCATGTTTTTCGCTTGTATTGAAAGGTACCGCGTTTGTTTCGTCTGCATTTGAAGCTATATCTCTTATATCGCAAGTATCTGAAGCTTAACCCTTTGTTAGGCATGGATTTGAAGCTAAGCCTTCTACTTCGCATTGATTTGAAGCTAAATCATGTGTATCGCATGGATTTTAAAGCTAACTGGTTTGATTCGTCTGCATTTGAAGCTATATCACTCATATCCCAAGTGTTTGAAGTTAAGTCATTTGTTTCGCATGGATTTAAAGCTAAACCTTCTAAACCGCATTGACTTTTAGCTGAATCATGTGATTCGCTTGGATTTGAAGCTAAATCATTTGTTTCGCATGGATTTGAAGCTAAACCTTCTACATAGAATTGATCTGTAGCTTAATCATGTTTTGTGTATGGATTTGAAGCTAACTCGTTTGTTTCCCTGCATTTGAAGCTATTTCACGTATATCCCAAGCATTTGAAATTAAATCATTTGTTTCGCAAGGAAATGAAACTAAAACATCTACATCGCATTGATTAGAAGCTAAATCATGTGTTCCGCTTGCATATGAAGCTAACTCGTTCGTTTCGCCTACATTTGACGCTATATCACCTATATCGCAAGTATCTAAAGCTAAATCATTTATTTCGCATGGATTTGAAGCTAAACCTTCTACATCGCTTTGATTTGAAGCTAAATCATGTGTTTCGCTTGGATTTGAAGATAACTCATTTGTTTCGTCTGCATTTGGAGCTATATCACTTATATCGCAAGTATCTGAAGCTAAATCATTTTTTTAGCATGGATTTGAAGCTAAACCTTCTACATCGCATTGATTTGCTGCTAAATCATGTGTTTCGCATGGATTTGATGCTAAGCCTTCTACTTCGCATTTATTTGAAGCTAAATCATGTGTATAGCATGGTTTTTGAAGCTAATTCATTTGATTCGTCTGCATTTGAAGCTATATCAGTTACATCCCAAGTGTTTGATGCTAAATCATTTGTTTCGCATGGATTTGAAGCTAAACCTTCTACATCGCATTGATTTGAAGTTTAATCATGTGTTTCGCTTGGATATGATGCAAACTCGTTTGTTTCGTCTGCATTTAAAGCTATATAACTTACATCGCAAGTATCTGAAGCTAAATCATTGGTTTCGCATGGATTTGAAGCTATACGTTCCACATCGCATTGATTTGAAGCTAAATCATGTGTTTCGCTTGGATATGAAGCTAACGCGTTTGTTTCGTCTGCATTTGAAGCTATATCACTTATATCGCAAGTATCTGAAGCTTATCATTTGTTAGGCATGGATTTGAATATAAACCTTGTACATGGCATTGATTTAAAGCTGAATCATGTATTTTGCATGGATTTGAATGTGACTCGCTTGTTTCTCCTGCATTTGAAGCTATATCACTTATATCGCATGTATCTGATGCTATATCATTTGTGTCGCATGGATTTGATGCTAAGCCTTCTACTTCGCATTGATTTGTAGCTAAATCATTTGTTTCGCATGGATTTGAAGCTAAACCTTCTACATCGCATTGATTTGAAGCCAAATCATGTGTTTCGCTTGGATATGAAGCTAACTCGATTGTTTCGTCTGAATTTGAAGCTATATCACTTATATCGCAAGTGTTTGAAGCTAAATCATTTGTTTCGCATGGATTTGAAGCTAACTCGTTTGTTTCGTCTGCATTTGAAGCTATATCTCTTATATCGCAAGTATCTGAAGCGAAATCATTTGTGTCACATGGATTTGAAGCTAAACCTTCTATATCGCATTGATTTCAAGCTAAATCATGTGTTTCGCGTGGATTTGAAGCTAAACCTTCTACATCGCAATGAATTGAAGCTAAATCATGTGATTCGCTTGGATTTGGAGCTAAACCTTCTACATCGCATTGATTTGCAGCTAAATCATGTGTTTCGCATGGATTTGAAGCTAACTCGTTTGTATCGTCTGCATTTGAAGCTATATCACTTATATCCCAAGTGTTTGAAGCTAAATCATTTGTTTCGCATGGATTTGAAGCTAAACCTTCTACATCGAATTGATTTAAAGCTAAATAATGTGTTTCGCTTGGATTTGAAGCTAACTCGTTTGTTTCCCCTGCATTTGAAGCTGTATCACTTATATCCCAAGTGGTTGAAGCTAAATCATTTGTGTCTCATGCATTTGAAGCTAAACCTTCTACATAGCATTGATTTGAAGCATAATCATGTGTTTTGCATGGATTTGAAGCTAACTCGTTTGTTTCTCCTGACTTTGAAGCTATTTCCCTTATATCGCATGTATCAGATGCTGAATCATTTGTTTCGCATGGATTTGAAGTTGAACCTTCTACATCGCAATGATTTGAAGCTAAATCATGTTATTCACTTGGATTTGGAGCTAACTCGTTTGTGTCGTCTGCATTTGAAGCTATATCACTTATATCGCAACTATCTGATGTTAAATCATTTGTTTCGCATGGATTTGAAGCTAAACCTTCTTACATCGCATTGATTTGCAGCTAAATCATGCGTTTCGCATGGATTTGAAGCTAACACGTTTGTTTCTCCTACATTTGAAGCTACATCCCATATATCGCAAGTATCTGAAGCTGAATCATTTGTTTCGCATGGATATGGAGCTAAGCCTTCTAATTCGCATTGATTTGAAGCTGAATCATGTGGTTTCACATGGATTTGAAGCCAACTCGTTTGTTTCGCATGCTGTTGAAGCTATTTCATATATATCCTAAGTGTTTGAAGCTCTATCATTTGCTTCGCATGGATTTGAAGCTAATCCTAATACATCGCATTGATTTAAAGCTACGTCATGTGTTTTGCTTGGATATGAAGCTAACTCGTATGTTTCGTCTGCATTTGAAGTTGTATCTCTTATATCGCAAGTATCTGCAGCTAAATCATTTGTGTCTCATGGATTTGAAGCTAAACCTTCTATATCGCATTGAATTGAAGCAGAATCATCTGTTTTGCGTGGATTTGAAGCTACCTCGTCTGTTCCCCTGCATTTGAAGCTATATCATTTAGATCGCATGTATCTGATGCTAAATCTTTTTTATCGCATGGATTTGCAGCTAATCCATCACTTCGAATTGATTTGAAGCTAAATCTTGTGTTTGGCATGGATTTGAAGCTAACTCGATTGTATCGTCTGCATTTGGAGCTATATCACTTATATACCAAGTGTTTGAAGCTAAATCATTTGTTTCGCATGGATTTGAAGCTAAACCTTCTACATCGAATTGATCTAAAGCTAAATCATGTGTTTCGCTTGGATTTGGAGCTAACTCGTTTGTTTCGTCTGCATTTGAAGCTATATCTCTTATATCGCCAGTATCTGAAGCTAAATCATTTGTATCGCATGGATCTGATGCTAATCCTTCTACTTCGAATTGATTTGAAGCTCAATCATTTGCTTCGTATGGATTTCAAGCTAAACCTTCTTTATCGCATTGATTAGAAGCTAAATCATTAAACCTTCTACTTCGCAATGATTTGAAGCTAAATCATGTGGTTCGCTTGGATTTGGAGCTAACTCGTTTATTTCGTCTGCATTTGAAACTATATCACTTATTTCGCAACTATCTGATATTAAATCAGTTGTTTCGCATGGATTTGAAGCTAATCCTTCTACATCGCATTGATTCGCAGCTAAATCATTTGTTTCGCATTGATTTTAAGCTAACTCGTTTGCTTCGTCTGCATTTGAAGCTATATCACTTATATCGCAAGTATCTGAAGCTAAATCATTTGTGTCTCATGGATTTGAAGCTAAAGCTTCTACATAGCATTTATTTGAAGCTTAATCATGTGTTTTTTGCGTGGATTTGAAACTACCTCGTTTGTTTCCCCTGCATTTGAAGCTATATCACTTAGATCGCATGTATCTGATGCTAAATCATTTGCTTCGCATGGATTTGAAGCTAAACCTTCTATATCGCATTGATTAGAAGCTAAATCATTAGTTTCGCGTGGATTTGAAGTTAAACCTTCTACTTCGCAATGATTTGAAGCTAAATCATGTGGTTCGCTTGGATTTGGAGCTAACTCGTTTATTTCGTCTGCATTTGAAGCTATATCACTTATTTCGCAACTATCTGATATTAAATCATTTGTTTCGCATGGATTTGAAGCTAATCCTTCTACATCGCATTGATTCGCAGCTAAATCATTTGTTTCGCATTGATTTTAAGCTAACACGTTTGCTTCGTCTGCATTTGAAGCTATATCACTTATATCGCAAGTATCTGAAGCTAAATCATTTGTGTCTCATGGATTTGAAGCTAATGCTTCTACATAGCATTGATTTGAAGCTTAATCATGTGTTTTTTGCGTGGATTTGAAGCTACCTCGTTTGTTTCCCCTGCATTTGAAGCTATATCACTTAGATCGCATGTATCTGATGCTAAATCATTTGTTTCGCATGGATTTGAAGCTAATCCTTCTACTTCGAATTGATTTGAAGCTCAATCATTTGCTTCGCATGGATCTGAAGCTAAACCTTCTACATAGCATTGATTTGAAGCATAATCATGTGTTTTGTATGGATTTGAAACTAACTCGCTCTTTTCTCCTGCATTTGAAGCTATATTACTTATATCGGATGTATCTGATGCTAAATCTTTTGTATCGCATGGATTTGCAGCTAATCCATCTACTTCGAATTGATTTGAAGCTAAATCTTGTGTTTCGCATGGATTTGAAGCTAACTCGTTTGTTTCTCCTGCAATTGAAGCTATATCACTTAGATCGCATGTATCTAATGCTAAATCATTTGTTTCGCATGGATTTGAATCTAATCCTTCTACTTCGAATTGATTTGAAGCTCGATCATTTGCTTCGTATGGATTTGAAGCTAAACCTTCTATATCGCATTGATTTGAAGCTAAATCATGTGTATCGTATGGTTTTGAAGCTAATCCTTCTACTTCGAATTGATTTGAAGCTAAATCATGTGTTTGACTTGGATATGAAACTAACTCGTTTGTTTCGTCTGAATTTGAAGCTATATCTCTTATATCGCAAGTATCTGAAGCTAAATCATTTGTATCGCATAGATTTGAAGCTAATCCTTCTACTAGGAATTGATTTGAAGCAAAATCATGTGCATCGCATGGATTTGAAGCTAACTCGTTTGTTTCGTCTGCATTTGAAGCTATATCTCTTATATCACAAGTATCTGAAGCTACATCATTTGTATCGCATGGATTTGAAGCTAATACTTCTACTTCGAATTGATTTGAAGCTCAATCATTTGCATCGCATGGATTTGAAGCCAAACCTTCTATATCGAATTGATTTGAAGCTAAATCATGTGTTTCGCGTGGATTTGAATCTATCTCTTTTGATTAATCTTCATTTGAAGCTATATCACATATATCGCAACCATCTGATCTTAAATCATTTGTTTTGCATGGATTTGATGCTAAGCCTTCTACTTCGCATTGATTTGTAGCTAAATCATTTGTTTCGCATGGATTTGAAGCTAAACCTTCTACATCGCATTGATTTGAAGCCAAATCATGTGTTTCGCTTGGATATGAAGCTAACTCGATTGTTTCGTCTGAATTTGAAGCTATATCACTTATATCGCAAGTGTTTGAAGCTAAATCATTTGTTTCGCATGGATTTGAAGCTAACTCGTTTGTTTCGTCTGCATTTGAAGCTATATCTCTTATATCGCAAGTATCCGAAGCTATATCATTTGTGTCGCTTGGATTTGAAGCTAAAACTTCTACATCGCATTGATTTCATGCTAAATCATGTGTTTCGCTGGGATATGAAGCTAACTCGTTTGTTTCGGCTGCATTTGAAGCTATATCTCTTATATCGCAAGTATCTGAAGCGAAATCATTTGTGTCACATGGATTTGAAGCTAAACCTTCTATATCGCATTGATTTCAAGCTAAATCATGTGTTTCGCGTGGATTTGAAGCTAAACCTTCTACATCGCAATGAATTGAAGCTAAATCATGTGATTCGCTTGGATTTGGAGCTAACTCGTTTATTTCGTCTTCATTTGAAGCTATATCACTTATATCGCTACTATCTGATGTTAAATCATTTGTTTCGCATGGATTGGAGCTAAACCTTCTACATCGCATTGATTTGCAGCTAAATCATGTGTTTCGCATGGATTTGAAGCTAACTCGTTTGTATCGTCTGCATTTGAAGCTATATCACTTATATCCCAAGTGTTTGAAGCTAAATCATTTGTTTCGCATGGATTTGAAGCTAAACCTTCTACATCGAATTGATTTAAAGCTAAATAATGTGTTTCGCTTGGATTTGAAGCTAACTCGTTTGTTTCCCCTGCATTTGAAGCTGTATCACTTATATCCCAAGTGGTTGAAGCTAAATCATTTGTGTCTCATGCATTTGATGCTAAACCTTCTACATAGCATTGATTTGAAGCATAATCATGTGTTTTGCATGGATTTGAAGCTAACTCGTTTGTTTCTCCTGACTTTGAAGCTATTTCCCTTATATCGCATGTATCTGATGCTGAATCATTTGTTTCGCATGGATTTGAAGTTGAACCTTCTACATCGCAATGATTTGAAGCTAAATCATGTTATTCACTTGGATTTGGAGCTAACTCGTTTGTGTCGTCTGCATTTGAAGCTATATCACTTATATCGCAACTATCTGATGTTAAATCCTTTGTTTCGCATGGATTTGAAGCTAAACCTTCTTACATCGCATTGATTTGCAGCTAAATCATGTGTTTCGCATGGATTTGAAGCTAACACGTTTGTTTCTCCTACATTTGAAGCTACATCCCATATATCGCAAGTATCTGAAGCTGAATCATTTGTTTCGCATGGATATGGAGCTAAGCCTTCTAATTCGCATTGATTTGAAGCTGAATCATGTGTTTCACATGGATTTGAAGCCAACTCGTTTGTTTCGCATGCTGTTGAAGCTATTTCATATATATCCTAAGTGTTTGAAGCTCTATCATTTGCTTCGCATGGATTTGAAGCTAATCCTAATACATCGCATTGATTTAAAGCTACGTCATGTGTTTTGCTTGGATATGAAGCTAACTCGTATGTTTCGTCTGCATTTGAAGTTGTATCTCTTATATCGCAAGTATCTGCAGCTAAATCATTTGTGTCTCATGGATTTGAAGCTAAACCTTCTATATCGCATTGAATTGAAGCAGAATCATCTGTTTTGCGTGGATTTGAAGCTACCTCGTCTGTTCCCCTGCATTTGAAGCTATATCATTTAGATCGCATGTATCTGATGCTAAATCTTTTTTATCGCATGGATTTGCAGCTAATCCATCACTTCGAATTGATTTGAAGCTAAATCTTGTGTTTGGCATGGATTTGAAGCTAACTCGATTGTATCGTCTGCATTTGGAGCTATATCACTTATATACCAAGTGTTTGAAGCTAAATCATTTGTTTCGCATGGATTTGAAGCTAAACCTTCTACATCGAATTGATCTAAAGCTAAATCATGTGTTTCGCTTGGATTTGGAGCTAACTCGTTTGTTTCGTCTGCATTTGAAGCTATATCTCTTATATCGCCAGTATCTGAAGCTAAATCATTTGTATCGCATGGATCTGATGCTAATCCTTCTACTTCGAATTGATTTGAAGCTCAATCATTTGCTTCGTATGGATTTCAAGCTAAACCTTCTTTATCGCATTGATTAGAAGCTAAATCATTAAACCTTCTACTTCGCAATGATTTGAAGGTAAATCATGTGGTTCGCTTGGATTTGGAGCTAACTCGTTTATTTCGTCTGCATTTGAAGCTATATCACTTATTTCGCAACTATCTGATATTAAATCAGTTGTTTCGCATGGATTTGAAGCTAATCCTTCTACATCGCATTGATTCGCAGCTAAATCATTTGTTTCGCATTGATTTTAAGCTAACTCGTTTGCTTCGTCTGCATTTGGAGCTATATCACTTATATACCAAGTGTTTGAAGCTAAATCATTTGTTTCGCATGGATTTGAAGCTAAACCTTCTACATCGAATTGATCTAAAGCTAAATCATGTGTTTCGCTTGGATTTGGAGCTAACTCGTTTGTTTCGTCTGCATTTGAAGCTATATCACTTATTTCGCAACTATCTGATATTAAATCAGTTGTTTCGCATGGATTTGAAGCTAATCCTTCTACATCGCATTGATTCGCAGCTAAATCATTTGTTTCGCATTGATTTTAAGCTAACTCGTTTGCTTCGTCTGCATTTGAAGCTATATCACTTATATCGCAAGTATCTGAAGCTAAATCATTTGTGTCTCATGGATTTGAAGCTAAAGCTTCTACATAGCATTTATTTGAAGCTTAATCATGTGTTTTTTGCGTGGATTTGAAACTACCTCGTTTGTTTCCCCTGCATTTGAAGCTATATCACTTAGATCGCATGTATCTGATGCTAAATCATTTGCTTCGCATGGATTTGACGCTAAACCTTCTACATCGCATTGATTTGAAGCTAAGTCATGTGTTTCGCTTGGATTTGAAGCTATCTCGTTTTTTTCGTCAGCATTTGATGCTATATCACTTATATCGCAACTATCTGATGTTAAATCATTTGTTTCGCATGGATTTGAAGCTAAACCTTCTACATCGTATTTATTTGCAGCTGAATCATGTGTTTCGCTTGATTTGAAGCGAATTCGTTTGTTTCTTCTGCATTTGAAGCTATATCACTTATATCCCAAGTGTTTGAAGCTAAATCATTTTTTTCACATGGATTTGAAGCTAAACCTTCTACATCGCATTGATTTAAAGCTAAATCATGTGTATCCCTTGGATATGAAGCTAACTCGTTTGATTTATCTGCATTTGAAGCTATATCACATATATCCCAAGCGTTTGAAAGTAAATCATTTGTGTCGCATGGATTTGAAGCTCACTCGTTTGCTTCGTCTGCATTTGAAGCTATATCACTTATATCCCACGTGTTTGAAGCTAAATCATTTGTTTCGCATGGATTTGAAGCTAATCCTTCTATATCGCATTCATTTGTAGTTAAATCATGTGATTCGCATGGATTTGAAGCTAACTCGTTTGTTTCTCCTGTATTTGAATCTATATCACTTATATCGCATGTATCTGATGCTAAATCATTTGTATCGCATAGATTTGAAGCTAATCCTTCTACTTCGAATTGATTTGAAGCTAAATCATGTGCTTCGCATGGATATGAAGCTAACTCGTTTTTTCGTCTGCATTTGAAGCTATATCTCTTATATCGCAAGTATCTGAAGCTATATCATTTGTGTCGCATGGATTTGAAGCTAAACCTTCTACATACCATTGATTTGAATCTAAATCATGTGCTTCGCACGGATTTGAAGCTAACTCGTTTGTTTCGTCTGCATTTGAAGCTATATCTCTTATATCGAAAGTATCTGAAGGTAAATCAATTGTATCGCATGGATTTGAAGCTAAACCTTCTACATCGCATAGATATGAAGCTAACTCGTTTGTTTCGTCTGCATTTGCAGCTATATCACTTATATCGCCACTATCTGATGTTAAATCATTTGTTTCGCATGGATTTGAAGCTAAATCTTCTACATCGCATTGATTTGCAGCTAAATCGTTTGTTTCGCATGGATTTGAATCTAACTCGTTTGTTTCGTCTGCATTTGAAGCTATATCACTTATATCCCAAGTGTTTGAAGCTAAATCATTTGTTTCGCATGGATTTGAAGCTAACACGTTTGTATCACATGCAGTTGAACCTACATCATGTACATCACAAGTATTTCAAGCTGAACCATTTTTTCGCACAAATATTAAGCGGAACCATGTATTTCCCATGAATTTGAATCTAAATTATGTGTTTGGCATTGATTTGAAGCTAACTCGTTTGTTTCGTATGCATTAGAAGCTATATCATTTATATCACATGTATCTGATGCTAAATCATTTGTTTCGCATGGATTTGAAGCGAAACCGTCTTCATCGCATTGATTTGCAGCAAAATCATGTGTTTCTCATGGATTTGAAGCTAACTCGTTTGTTTACCATGCATTTGAAGCTATATCACTTATATCGCAAGTTCCTGTGCTAAATCATTTGTTTCGCATTGATATGAAGCTAAAGATTCTAAATCGCATTGATTTGAAGATAAGGCATGTGATTCTCTTGGATTTGAAGCTAACTCGTTTGTTTCGTTTGCATTTGATCCAATATCACTTATAATGCAAGTATCTGAAGCTCAATCACTGCTTTCGCATGGATTTGAAGCTAAACCTTCTACATCGCATAGATTTGAAGCTAACTCGTTTGATTCGTCTGAATTTGAAGCTATATCTCTTATATCGCAAGTATCTGAAGCTAAATCATTTGTTTCGCATGGATTTGAAGCTAAATCTCCTACATCGCATTGATTTGCACCTAAATCATGTGTTTCGCATGGATTTGAAGATAACTCGTTTGTTTCATCTGAATTTGAAGCTATATCACTTATATCCCAAGTGTTTGAAGCTAAATCATTTGTTTCGCATGGATTTGAAGCTAAACCTTCTACATCGCATTTATTTAAAGCTAAATCATGTGTTTCGCTTAGATATGAAGCTAACTCGTTTGTTTCGTTTGCATTTGAAGCTATATCAATTATATCGCAAGTATCTGAAGCTAAATCATTTGTGTCGCAAGGATTTGAAGCTAAACCTTCTACATAGCATTGATTTGAAGCTAAATCATATGTTTGGCTTGGATATGAAGCTAAAGATTCTACATCGCATTGATTTGCAGCTAAATCATGTGTTTCGCTTGGATATGAAGCTAACTCGTTTGTTTCGTCTGCATTTGAAGCTATATCACTTATATCGCCACTATCTGATGTTAAATCATTTGTTTCGCATGGATTTGAAGCTAAATCTTCTACATCGCATTGATTTGCAGCTAAATCGTTTGTTTCACATGGATTTGGAACTATCTCATTTGTTTCGCCTGCATTTGAAGCTATATCAATTACATCGCAAATATCAGATGCTAAATCATTTGTTTCGCATGGATTTGGAGCTAAATCTTCTACATCGCATTGATTTGCAGCTAAATCATGTGTTTTGCTTGGATATGAAGCTAACTCGTTTGCTTCGTCTGCATTTGAAGCTATATCACTTATATCGCCACTATCTGATGTTAAATCATTTGTTTCGCATGGATTTGAAGCTAAATCTTCTACATCGCATTGAATTGCAGCTAAATCGTTTGTTTCGCATGGATTTGAAACTATCTAATTTGTTTCGCCTGCATTTGAAGCTATATCTCTTATATCGAAAGTATCTGAAGGTAAATCATTTGTATCGCATGGATTTGAAGCTAAATCTTCTACATCGCATTGAATTGCAGCTAAATCGTTTGTTTCGCATGGATTTGAAACTATCTAATTTGTTTCGCCTGCATTTGAAGCTATATCTCTTATATCGAAAGTATCTGAAGGTAAATCATTTGTATCGCATGGATTTGAAGCTAAACCTTCTACATCGCATAGATATGAAGCTAACTCGTTTGTTTCGTCTGCATTTGAAGCTATATCACTTATATCGCCACTATCTGATGTTAAATCATTTGTTTCGCATGGATTTGAAGCTAAATCTTCTACATCGCATTGATTTGCAGCTAAATCGTTTGTTTCGCATGGATTTGGAACTATCTCATTTGTTTCGCCTGCATTTGAAGCTATATCAATTACATCGCAAATATCAGATGCTAAATCATTTGTTTCGCATGGATGTGAAGCTAAACCATCTACATCGCATTGATTTAAAGCTAAGTCATGTGTTTCGCTTGGATATGAAGCTAACTCGTTTGTTTCGTCTGCATTTGAAGCTATATCTCTTATATCGCTAGTATCTGCAGCTAAATCATTTGTGTCGCATGGATTTGAAGCTAAACCTTCTACATCGCATTAATTTGAAGCATAATCATCTGTTTTGCATGGATTTGAGGCTACTCGTTTGTTTCTCCTGCATTTGATGCTATATCACTTACATCTTAGTTGTCTGATGCTAAATCATTTGTTTCGCATGGATTTGAATCTAATCCTTCTACTTCGAATTAATTTGAAGCTCAATCATGTGTTTGTCTTGGATATGAAGCTAACTGGTTTGTTTCGTCTGAATTTGAAGCTATATCACTTACATCGCAACTATCAGATGCTAAATCATTTGTTTCGCATGGATTTGGAGCTAAATATTCTACATCGCATTGATTTGCAGCTAAATCATGTGTTTCGCTTGGTTATGAAGCTAACTCGTTTGTTTCGTCTGCATTTGAAGCTATATCACTTATATCGCAACTATCTGATGTTAAATCATTTGTTTCGCATGGATTTGAAGCTAAATCTTCTACATCGCATTGATTTGCAGCTAAATCGTTTTTTTCGCATGGATTTGAATCTAACTCGTTTGTTTCGTCTGCATTTGAAGCTATATCACTTATATCCCAAGTGTTTGAAGCTAAATCATTTGTTTCGCATGGATTTGAAGCTAAACCTTCTACATCGCATTGATTTAAAGCTAAATCATGTGTTTCGCTTGGATATGAAGCTAACTCGTTTGTTTGGTCTGCATTTGAAGCTATATCTCTTATATCGCAAGTATCTGAAGGTAAATCATTTGTATCGCATGGATTTGAAGCTAATCCTTCTACTTCGAATTGATTTGAAGCTAAATCATGTGTTTGGCTTGGATATGAAGCTAACTCGTTTGTTTCGTCTGAATTTGAAGCTATATCGCTTATATCGCAAGTATCTGAAGCTAAATCATTTGTTTCGCATGGATGTGAAGCTAAACCTTTTATATCGCATTGATTTGAAGCCAAATCATGTGTTACGCGTGGATTTGAAGCTAAAGATTCTACATCGCATTGATTTGAAGCTAAATCATGTGTTTCGCTTGAATTTGAAACTATCTCATTTGTTTCGCCTGCATTTGAAGCTATATCACTTACATCGCAACTATCAGATGCTAAATCATTTATTTCGCATGGATTTGGAGCTAAATCTTCTACATGGCTCTGATTTGCACCTAAATCATGTGTTTCGCTTGGATATGAAGCTAACTCGTTTGTTTCGTCTGCATTTGAAGCTATATCTCTTATATCGCAAGTATCTGAAGCTATATCATTTTTGTCGCATGGATTTGAAGTTAAACCTTTTATATCGCATTGATTTGAAGCTTAATCATGTGTTTCGCGTGGATTTGAAGCTAAACCTTCTACATCGCATTGATTTGAAGGTAAATCATGTGTTTCGCTTGGATTTGGAACTATCTCATTTGTTTCGTCTGCATTTGAAGCTATATCACTTATATCGCAACTATCTGATGTTAAATCATTTGTTTCGCATGGATTGAAGCTAAATCTTCTACATCGCATTGATTTGCATCTAAATCGTTTGTTTCGCATAGATTTGAATCTAACTCGATTGTTTCGTCTGCATTTGAAGCTATATCACTTATATCCCAAGTGTTTGAAGCTAAATCATTTGTTTCGCATGGATTTGAAGCTCACTCGTTTGCTTCGTCTGCAGTTGAAGCTGTATCACTTATATCGCATGTATCTGATGCTAAATCATTTGTATCGCATAGATTTGAAGCTAATCCTTCTACTTCGAATTGATTTGAAGCTAAATCATGTGTTTGGCTTGGATATGAAGCTAACTCGTTTGTTTCGTCTGAATTTAAAGCTATATCTCTTATATCGCAAGTATCAGAAGCTAAATCATTTGTTCCGCATGGATGTGAAGATAAACCTTCTACATCGCATTGATTTAAAGCTAAATCATGTGTTTCGCTTGGATATGAAGCTAACTCGTTTGTTTCGTCTGCATTTGAAGCTATATCACTTATATTGCAACCATCTGACGTTAAATCATTTGTTTCGCATAGATTTGAAGATAATCCTTCTACTTCGAATTGATTTGAAGGCTAAATCATGTGTTTCGCTTGGATATGAAGCTAACTCGTTTGTTTCGTCTCCACTTGAAGCTATATCTCTTATATCGCAAGTATCTGAAGCTATATCGTTTGTGTCGCATGGATTTGAAGCTAACCATTATATATCGCATTTGATTTGAAGCTAAATCATGTGTTTCGCGTGGATTTGAAGCTAAACCTTCTACATCGCATTGATTTGAAGCTAAATCATGTGTTTCGCTTGGATTTGATGCTATCTAGTTTGTTTCGTCTGCATTTGAAGCTATATCACTTATATCGCAAATATTTGATGTTAAATCATTTGTGTCGCACGGATTTGAAGCTAAATCTTCTATATCGCATTTATTTGCAGCTGAATCATGTGTTTCGCTTGGATTTGAATCTAACTCGTTTGTTTCGTCTGCGTTTGAAGCTATATCACTTATATCTCAAAGTGTTTGAAGCTAAATCATTTTTTTCGCTTGGATTTGAAGCTAAACCTTCTACATCGCATTGATTTGATGCTAAATCATGTGTTTCGTTAGGATTTGAAGCTAACTCGTTTGTTTCGTCTGCATATGAAGCTATATCTCTTATATCGCAAGTATCTGAAGCTATATCATTTGTGTCGCATGGATTTGAAGCTAACCTTCTATATCGCATTGATTTGAAGCTAAATCATGTGTTGGCGTGTATTTGACGCTAAACCTTCTACATCGCATTGATTTGAAGCTAAGTCATGTGTTTCGCTTGGATTTGAAGCTATCCTCGTTTTTTTCGTCTGCATTTGAAGCTATATCACTTATATCGCAACTATCTGATGTTAAATCATTTGTTTCGCATGGATTTGAATCTAACTCGTTTGTTTCGTCTGCATTTGAAGCTAGATCACTTATATCCCAAGTGTTTGAAGCTAAATCATTTGTTTCGCATGGATTTGAAGCTAAAGTTTCTACATAGCATTGATTTGAAGCTTAATCACGTGTTTTGTATGGATTTGTAGCTAACTCGTTTGTTTCCCCTGCATTGAAGCTATATCACTTATATCGCAACTATCTGATGATAAATCATTTGTTTCGCATGGATTTGAAGCTAAACCTTCTATATCGTATTCATTTGTAGCTAAATCATGTGATTCACTTGGATTTGAAGCTAACTCGTTTGTTTCTCCTGCATTTGAATCTATATCACTTATATCGCATGTATCTGATGCTAAATCATTTGTATCGCATAGATTTGAAGCTAATCCTTCTACTTCGAATTGATTTGAAGCTCAATCATTTGCTTCGCATGATTTTGAAGCTAAACCTTCTATATCGCATTGATTTGAAGATAAATCATGTATTACGCGTGGATTTGAAGCTAAACCCTTCTTCATCGCATAGATATGAAGCTAACTCGTTTGTTTCGTGTGCATTTGAAGCTATATCACTTATATCGCCACTATCTGATGTTAAATCATTTGTTTCGCGTGGATTTGAAGCTAAATATTCTACATCGCATTGATTTGCAGCTAAATCGTTTGTTTCGCATGGATTTGGAACTATCTCATTTGTTTCGCCTGCATTTGAAGCTATATCAATTACATCGCAAATATCAGATGCTAAATCATTTGTTTCGCATGGATTTGGAGCTAAATCTTCTACATCGCATTGATTTGCAGCTAAATCATGTGTTTTGCTTGGATATGAAGCTAACTCGTTTGTTTCGTCTTCATTTGAAGCTATATCACTTATATCGCCACTATCTGATGTTAAATCATTTGTTTCGCATGGATTTGAAGCTAAATCTTCTACATCGCATTGATTTGCAGCTAAATCGTTTGTTTCGCATGGATTTGAATCTAACTCGTTTGTTTCGTCTGCATTTGAAGCTATATCACTTATATCCCAAGTGTTTGAAGCTAAATCATTTGTTTCGCATGGATATGAAGCTAAACCTTCTACATCGCCTTGATTAAAAAGCTAAATCATGTGTTTCGCTTGGATATGAAGCTAACTCGTTTGTTTCGTCTGCATTTGAAGCTATATCTCTTATATCGAAAGTATCTGAAGGTAAATCATTTGTATCGCATGGATTTGAAGCTAATCCTTCTACTTCGAATTGATTTGAAGCTAAATCATGTGTTTGCTTGGATATGAAGCTAACTCGTTTGTTTGGTCTGAATTTGAAGCTATATCTCTTATATCGCAAGTATCTGAAGCTAAATCATTTGTTTCGCATGGATGTGAAGCTAAACCTTTTATATCGCATTGATTTGAAGCTAAATCATTTTTTTCGCATGGATTTGAAGCTAAACCTTCTACATCGCATTTATTTAAAGCTAAATCATGTGTATCCCATGGATATGAAGCTAACTCGTTTGTTTCGTCTGAATTTGAAGCTATATCTATTATCGCAAGTATCTGAAGCTAAATCATTTGTTTCGCATGGATGTGAAGCTAAACCATCTACATCGCATTGATTTAAAGCTAAGTCATGTGTTTCGCTTGGATATGAAGCTAACTCGTTTGTTTCGTCTGCATTTGAAGCTATATCTCTTATATCGCTAGTATCTGAAGCTAAATCATTTGTGTCGCATGGATTTGAAGCTAAACCTTCTACATCGCATTAATTTGAAGCATAATCATCTGTTTTGCATGGATTTGAGGCTAACTCGTTTGTTTCTCTGCATTTGATGCTATATCACTTACATCTTAGTTGTCTGATGCTAAATCATTTGTTTCGCATGGATTTGAATCTAATCCTTCTACATCGCATTGATTTGAAGCTGGATCATGTGTTTCGCTAGGATATGAAGCTATCTCGTTGTTTTCGTCCGCATTTGAAGCTATATCACTTATATCGCAAGCATCTGAAGCTTATTCATTTGTGTCGCATGGATTTGAAGCTAAACCTTCTACATACCATTGATTTGAAGCTCAATCATGTGTTTGTCTTGGATATGAAGCTAACTGGTTTGTTTCGTCTGAATTTGAAGCTATATCACTTACATCGCAACTATCAGATGCTAAATCATTTGTTTCGCATGGATTTGGAGCTAAATCTTCTACATCGCATTGATTTGCAGCTAAATCATGTGTTTCGCTTGGTTATGAAGCTAACTCGTTTGTTTCGTCTGCATTTGAAGCTATATCACTTATATCGCAACTATCTGATGTTAAATCATTTGTTTCGCATGGATTTGAAGCTAAATCTTCTACATCGCATTGATTTGCAGCTAAATCGTTTATTTCGCATGGATTTGAATCTAACTCGTTTGTTTCGTCTGCATTTGAAGCTATATCACTTATATCCAAAGTGTTTGAAGCTAAATCATTTGTTTCGCATGGATTTGAAGCTAAACCTTCTACATCGCACTGATTTGCAGCTAAATCATGTGTTTCGCTTGGATATGAAGCCAACTCGTTTGTTTCGTCTGCATTTGAAGCTATATCTCTTATATCGCAAGTATCTGAAGCTATATCATTTTTGTCGCATGGATTTGAAGTTAAACCTTTTATATCGCATTGATTTGAAGCTTAATCATGTGTTTCGCGTGGATTTGAAGCTAAACCTTCTACATCGCATTGATTTGAAGCTAAATCATGTGGTTTCGCTTGGATTTGGAACTATCTCATTTGTTTCGTCTGCATTTGAAGCTATATCACTTATATCGCAACTATCTGATGTTAAATCATTTGTTTCGCATGGAATTGAAGCTAAATCTTCTACATCGCATTGATTTGCATCTAAATCGTTTGTTTCGCATGGATTTGAATCTAACTCGATTGTTTCGTCTGCATTTGAAGCTATATCACTTATATCCCAAGTGTTTGAAGCTAAATCATTTGTTTCGCATGGATTTGAAGCTCACTCGTTTGCTTCGTCTGCAGTTGAAGCTGTATCACTTATATCGCATGTATCTGATGCTAAATCATTTGTATCGCATAGATTTGAAGCTAATCCTTCTACTTCGAATTGATTTGAAGCTAAATCATGTGTTTGGCTTGGACATGAAGCTAACTCGTTTGTTTCGTCTGAATTTAAAGCTATATCTCTTATATCGCAAGTATCAGAAGCTAAATCATTTGTTCCGCATGGATGTGAAGATAAACCTTCTACATCGCATTGATTTAAAGCTAAATCATGTGTTTCGCTTGGATATGAAGCTAACTCGTTTGTTTCGTCTGCATTTGAAGCTATATCACTTATATTGCAACCATCTGACGTTAAATCATTTGTTTCGCATAGATTTGAAGATAATCCTTCTACTTCGAATTGATTTGAAGCTAAATCATGTGTTTCGCTTGGATATGAAGCGAACTCGTTTGTTTCGTCTCCACTTGAAGCTATATCTCTTATATCGCAAGTATCTGAAGCTATATCGTTTGTGTCGCATGGATTTGAAGCTAACCATTATATATCGCATTGATTTGAAGCTAAATCATGTGTTTCGCGTGGATTTGAAGCTAAACCTTCTACATCGCATTGATTTGAAGCTAAATCATGTGTTTCGCTTGGATTTGATGCTATCTAGTTTGTTTCGTCTGCATTTGAAGCTATATCACTTATATCGCAACTATTGATGTTAAATCATTTGTGTCGCACGGATTTGAAGCTAAATCTTCTATATCGCATTTATTTGCAGCTGAATCATGTGTTTCGCTTGGATTTGAATCTAACTCGTTTGTTTCGTCTGCGTTTGAAGCTATATCACTTATATCTCAAAGTGTTTGAAGCTAAATCATTTTTTTCGCTTGGATTTGAAGCTAAACCTTCTACATCGCATTGATTTGATGCTAAATCATGTGTTTCGTTAGGATTTGAAGCTAACTCGTTTGTTTCGTCTGCATATGAAGCTACATCTCTTATATCGCAAGTATCTGAAGCTATATCTTTTGTGTCGCATGGATTTGAAGCTAAACCTTCTATATCGCATTGATTTGAAGCTAAATCATGTGTTTGGCGTGTATTTGACGCTAAACCTTCTACATCGCATTGATTTGAAGCTAAGTCATGTGTTTCGCTTGGATTTGGAACTATCCATTTGTTTCGTCTGCATTTGAAGCTATATCACTTATATCGCAACTATCTGATGTTAAATCATTTGTTTCGCATGGAATTGAAGCTAAATCTTCTACATCGCATTGATTTGCATCTAAATCGTTTGTTTCGCATGGATTTGAATCTAACTCGATTGTTTCGTCTGCATTTGAAGCTATATCACTTATATCCCAAGTGTTTGAAGCTAAATCATTTGTTTCGCATGGATTTGAAGCTCACTCGTTTGCTTCGTCTGCAGTTGAAGCTGTATCACTTATATCGCATGTATCTGATGCTAAATCATTTGTATCGCATAGATTTGAAGCTAATCCTTCTACTTCGAATTGATTTGAAGCTAAATCATGTGTTTGGCTTGGACATGAAGCTAACTCGTTTGTTTCGTCTGAATTAAAGCTATATCTCTTATATCGCAAGTATCAGAAGCTAAATCATTTGTTCCGCATGGATGTGAAGATAAACCTTCTACATCGCATTGATTTAAAGCTAAATCATGTGTTTCGCTTGGATATGAAGCTAACTCGTTTGTTTCGTCTGCATTTGAAGCTATATCACTTATATTGCAACCATCTGACGTTAAATCATTTGTTTCGCATAGATTTGAAGATAATCCTTCTACTTCGAATTGATTTGAAGCTAAATCATGTGTTTCGCTTGGATATGAAGCTAACTCGTTTGTTTCGTCTCCACTTGAAGCTATATCTCTTATATCGCAAGTATCTGAAGCTATATCGTTTGTGTCGCATGGATTTGAAGCTAACCATTATATATCGCATTGATTTGAAGCTAAATCATGTGTTTCGCGTGGATTTGAAGCTAAACCTTCTACATCGCATTGATTTGAAGCTAAATCATGTGTTTCGCTTGGATTTGATGCTATCTAGTTTGTTTCGTCTGCATTTGAAGCTATATCACTTATATCGCAACTATTTGATGTTAAATCATTTGTGTCGCACGGATTTGAAGCTAAATCTTCTATATCGCATTTATTTGCAGCTGAATCATGTGTTTCGCTTGGATTTGAATCTAACTCGTTTGTTTCGTCTGCGTTTGAAGCTATATCACTTATATCTCAAAGTGTTTGAAGCTAAATCATTTTTTCGCTTGGATTTGAAGCTAAACCTTCTACATCGCATTGATTTGATGCTAAATCATGTGTTTCGTTAGGATTTGAAGCTAAATCGTTTGTTTCGTCTGCATATGAAGGCTACATCTCTTATATCGCAAGTATCTGAAGCTATATCTTTTGTGTCGCATGGATTTGAAGCTAAACCTTCTATATCGCATTGATTTGAAGCTAAATCATGTGTTTGGCGTGTATTTGACGCTAAACCTTCTACATCGCATTGATTTGAAGCTAAGTCATGTGTTTCGCTTGGATTTGAAGCTATCTCGTTTTTTTCGTCTGCATTTGAAGCTATATCACTTATATCGCAACTATCTGATGTTAAATCATTTGTTTCGCATGGATTTGAATCTAACTCGTTTGTTTCGTCTGCATTTGAAGCTAGATCACTTATATCCCAAGTGTTTGAAGCTAAATCATTTGTTTCGCATGGATTTGAAGCTAAAGTTTCTACATAGCATTGATTTGAAGCTTAATCACGTGTTTTGTATGGATTTGTAGCTAACTCGTTTGTTTCCCTGCATTTGAAGCTATATCACTTATATCGCAACTATCTGATGATAAATCATTTGTTTCGCATGGATTTGAAGCTAAACCTTCTATATCGTATTCATTTGTAGCTAAATCATGTGATTCACTTGATTTGAAGCTAACTCGTTTGTTTCTCCTGCATTTGAATCTATATCACTTATATCGCATGTATCTGATGCTAAATCATTTGTATCGCATAGATTTGAAGCTAATCCTTCTACTTCGAATTGATTTGAAGCTCAATCATTTGCTTCGCATGAATTTGAAGCTAAACATTCTACACCGCATTGATTTGAAGCTAAATCATGTGTTTCGCTTGGATTTGAAACTATCTCATTTGTTTCGCCTGCATTTGAAGCTGTATCACTTACATCGCAACTATCAGATGCTAAATCATTTGTTTCGCATGGATTTGGAGCTAAATCTTCTACATCGCATTGATTTGCAGCTAAATCATGTGTTTCGCTTGGATATGAAGCTAACTCGTTTGTTTTCGTCTGCATTTGAAGCTATATCTCTTATATCGAAAGTATCTGAAGGTAAATCATTTGTATCGCATGGATTTGAAGCTAAACCTTCTACATCGCATAGATTTGAAGCTAACTCGTTTGATTCGTCTGAATTTGAAGCTATATCTCTTATATCGCAAGTATCTGAAGCTAAATCATTTGTTTCGCATGGATTTGAAGCTAAATCTCCTACATCGCATTGATTTGCACCTAAATCATGTGTTTTGCTTGGATATGAAGCTAACTCATTTGTTTCGTTTGCTTTTGAAGCTATATCACATATATACCTAGCGTTTCAAAGAGAATCATTTGTTCTAATGGATTTGAAGCTAAACCTTCTATATCGCATTGATTTGAAGCTAAATCATGTGTTTCGTGGGGATTTGAAGCTAAACCTTCTACATCGCATTGATTTGAAGCTAAATCATGTGTTTCGCTTGGATTTGAAGGTATCTCGTTTGTTTCGTCTGCATTTGGAGCTAATCACTTATATCGCAACTATCTGATGTTAAATCATTTGTTTCGTATGGATTTGAAGCTAAATCTTCAACACTGCATTGATTTGCAGCTAAATCATGTGTTTCGCATTGATTTGAAGCTAACTCGTTTGTTTCTCCTGCATTTGAAGCTATCTCACTTATATCGCAACTATCTGATGTTAAATCATTTGTTTCGCATAGATATGAACTAATCCTTCTACTTCGAAATGATATGAAGCTAAATCATGTGCATCGCATGGATTTGAAGCTAACTCGTTTGTTTCGTCTGCATTTGAAGCTATATCTCTTATATCACAAGTATCTGAAGCTATATCGTTTGTGTCGCATGGATTTGAAGCTAAACATTCTATATCGTATTGATTTGAAGCTAAATCATGTGTTTCGCGTGGATTTGAAGATAAACCTTCTACATCGCATTGATTTGAAGCTAAATCATGTTTTTCGCTTGGATTTGATGCTATCTAGTTTGTTTCGTCTGCATTTGAAGCTATATCACTTATATCGCAACTATTGATGTTAAATCGTTTGTCTCGCACGGATTTGAAGCTAAATCTTCTATATCGCATTTATTTGCAGCTGAATCATGTGTTTCGTTTGGATTTGAAGCTCACTCGTTTGCTTCGTCTGCATTTGAAGCTATATCACTTGTATCCCACGTGTTTGAAGCTTAAATCATTTGTTTCGCATGGATTTGAAGCTAATCGTTCTATATCGCATTGATTTGGAGCTAAATCATGCGATTTGCTTGGATTTGGAGATATCTCTTTTGTTTCGTCTGCATCTGAAGCTATATCACTTATATCGCATGTACCTGATGCTGAATCATTTGTGTCGCATGGATTTGAAGCTAATCCTTCTACTTCGAATTGATTTGAAGCTAAATCATGTCTTTTGCTTGGATATGAAGCTAACTCATTTGTTTCGTTTGCATTTGAAGCTATATCACATATATCCCAAGCGTTTCAAAGAAAATCATTTGTTCTAATGGATTTGAAGCTAAACCTTCCATATGGCATTGATTTAAAGCTAAATCATGTGTTTCGCATGGATTTGAAGCTAACTCGTTTGCTTCGTCTGCATTTGGAGCTATATCACTTATATCCCAAGTGTTTGAAGCTAAAACATTTGTTTCGCATGTATTTGAAGCTAAAGCTTCTACATCTCATTGATTTGAAGCTAAATCATGTGCTTCGCATGGATTTGAAGCTATCTCTTTTGTTTCGTCCGCATTTGGAGCTATATCTCTTATATCGCAATTATCTGAAGCTATATCATTTGTGTCGCATGGATTTGAAGCTAAACCTTCTATATCGCATTGATTTGAAGCTAAATCATGTGTTTCGCGTGGATTTGAAGCTAAACCTTCTACATCGCATTGATTTGAAGCTAAATCATGTATTTCGCTTGGATTTGAAGCTATCTCGTTTGTTTCGTCTGCATTTGGAGGTAAATCACTTATATCGCAACTATCTGATGTTAAATCATTTGTTTCGCATAGATTTGAAGATAATCCTTCTACTTCGAATTGATTTGAAGCTAAATCATGTGTTTCGCTTGGATATGAAGATAACTCGTTTGTTTCGTCTCCACTTGAAGCTATATCTCTTATATCGCAAGTATCTGAAGCTATATCGTTTGTGTTGCATGGATTTGAAGCTAAACATTCTATATCGCATTGATTTGAAGCTAAATCATGTGTTTCGCGTGGATTAGAAGCTAAACCTTCTACATCGCATTGATTTGAAGTTAAATCATGTGTTTCGCTTGGATTTGATGCTATCCAGTTTGTTTCGTCTGCATTTGAAGCTATTTCACTTATATCGCAACTATTTGATGTTAAATCATTTGTGTCGCACGGATTTGATGCTAGATCTTCTATATCGCATTTATTTGCAGCTGAATCATGTGTTTCGCTTGGATTTGAAGCTCAGTCGTTTGCTTCGTCTGGATTTGAAGCTATATCACTTATATCCCACGTGTTTGAAGCTAAATCATTTGTTTCGCATGGATTTGAAGCTAATCGTTCTATATCGCATTGATTTGGAGCTAAATCATGCGATTTGCTTGGATTTGGAGATATCTCTTTTGTTTCGTCTGCATATGAAGCTATATCACTTATATCGCATGTACCTGATGCTGAATCATTTGTGTCGCATGGATTTGAAGCTAATCCTTCTACTTCGAATTGATTTGAAGCTAAATCATGTGTTTTGCTTGGATATGAAGCTAACTCGTTTGTTTCGTTTGCATTTGAAGCTATATCACATATATTCCAAGCGTTTCAAAGAAAATCATTTGTTCTAATGGATTTGAAGCTAAACCTTCTATATCGCATTGACTTAAAGCTAAATCATGTCTTTCGGTTGGATATGAAACTAACTCGTTTGTTTCGTCTGCATTTGAAGCTACATCTCTTATATCGCAAGTATCTGAAGCTATATCGTTTGTGTCGCATGGATTTGAAGCTAAACATTCTATATCGCATTGATTTGAAGCTAAATCATGTGTTTCGCGTGGATTTGAAGCTAAACATTCTGCATCGCATTGATTTGAAGCTAAATCATGTGTTTCGCTTGATTTGAAGCTAACTCGTTTGTTTCTCCTGCATTTGAGGCTATACCACTTAGATCGCATATATCTGATGCTAAATCATTTGTATCGCATGGATATGAAGCTAATCCTTCTACATCGCATGGATTTGAAGCTAAATCATGTGTTTGGCTTGGATATGATGCTAACTCGTTTGTTTCGTCTGAATTGGAAGCTATATCTCTTATATCGCAAGTATCTGAAGCTAAATCATTTGTATCTCATGGATTTAAAGCTAAAGCTTCTACATTGCATTGATTTGAAGATTAATCATGTGTTTTTGCGTGGATTTGAAGCTAACTCGTTTGTTTCTCCTGCATTTAAAGCTATACCACTTAGATCGCATGTATCTGATGCTAAATCATTTGTTTCGCATGGATTTGAATCTAATCCTTCTACTTCGAATTGATTTTGAAGCACAATCATTTGCTTCGCATGAATTTCAAGTTAAACCTTCTATATCGCATTGATTTGAAGATAAATCATGTATTTCGAGTGGATTTGAAGCTAAACCTTGTACATCGCATTGATTTGAAGCTAAATCACGTGTTTCGCTTGGATATGAAGCTAACTCGTTTGTTTCGTCTCCACTTGAAGCTATATCTCTTATATCGCAAGTATCTGAAGCTATATCGTTTGTGTCGCATGGATTTGAAGCTAAACATTCTATATCGCATTCATTTGAAGCTAAATCATGTGTTTCGCATGGATTTGAAGCTAATCCTTCTACTTCGAATTGATTTGAAGCTAAATCATGTGTTTTGCTTGGATATGAAGCTAACTCGTTTGTTTCGTTTGCATTTGAGCTATATCACATATATCCCTAGCGTTTCAAAGAGAATCATTTGTTCTAATGGATTTGAAGCTAAACCTTCTATATCGCATTGATTTGAAGCTAAATCATGTGTTTCGTGGGGATTTGAAGCTATACCTTCTACATCGCATTGATTTGAAGCTAATTCATGCGTTTCGCTTGGATTTGAAGGTATCTCCTTTGTTTCGTCTGCATTTGGAGGTAAATCACTTATATCGCAACTATCTGATGTTAAATCATTTGTTTCGAATGGATTTGAAGCTAAATCTTCAACACTGCAAAGATTTGCAGCTAAATCATGTGTTTCGCATTGATTTGAAGCTAACTCGTTTGTTTCTCCTGCATTTGAAGCTATCTCACTTATATCGCAACTATCTGATGTTAAATCATTTGTTTCGCATAGATTTGAACTAATCCTTCTACTTCGAAATGATATGAAGCTAAATCATGTGCTTCGCATGGATTTGAAGCTAACTCGTTTGTTTCGTCTGCATTTGGAGCTAAATCACTTATATTGCAACTATCTGATGTTAAATCATTTGTTTCGAATGGATTTGAAGCTAAATCTTCAACACTGCAAAGATTTGCAGCTAAATCATGTGTTTCGCATTGATTTGAAGCTAACTCGTTTGTTTCTCCTGCATTTGAAGCTATCTCACTTATATCGCAACTATCTGATGTTAAATCATTTGTTTCGCATAGATTTGAACTAATCCTTCTACTTCGAAATGATATGAAGCTAAATCATGTGCTTCGCATGGATTTGGAGCTAACTCGTTTGTTTCGTCTGCAATTGGAGCTAAATCACTTATATCGCAACTATCTGATGTTAAATCATTTGTTTCGAATGGATTTGAAGCTAAATCTTCTACATCGCATTTATTTGCAGCTGAATCATGTGTTTCGTTTGGATTTGAAGCTCACTCGTTTGCTTCGTCTGCATTTGAAGCTATATCACTTGTATCCCACGTGTTTGAAGCTAAATCATTTGTTTCGCATGGATTTGAAGCTAATCGTTCTATATCGCATTGATTTGGAGCTAAATCATGCGATTTGCTTGGATTTGGAGATATCTCTTTTGTTTCGTCTGCATCTGAATCTATATCACTTATATCGCATGTACCTGATGCTGAATCATTTGTGTCGCATGGATTTGAAGCTAATCCATCTACTTCGAATTGATTTGAAGCTAAATCGTGTCTTTTGCTTGGATATGAAGCTAACTCATTTGTTTCGTTTGCATTTGAAGCTATATCACATATATCCCAAGCGTTTCAAAGAAATCATTTGTTCTAATGGATTTGAAGCTAAACCTTCTATATGGCATTGATTTAAAGCTAAATCATGTGTTTCGCATGGATTTGAAGCTAACTCGTTTGCTTCGTCTGCATTTGGAGCTATATCACTTATATCCCAAGTGTTTGAAGCTAAAACATTTGTTTCGCATGTATTTGAAGCTAAAGCTTCTACATCTCATTGATTTGAAGCTAAATCATGTGCTTCGCATGGATTTGAAGCTATCTCTTTTGTTTCGTCCGCATTTGAAGCTATATCTCTTATATCGCAAGTATCTGAAGCTATATCATTTGTGTCGCATGGATTTGAAGCTAAACCTTCTATATCGCATTGATTTGAAGCTAAATCATGTGTTTCGCGTGGTTTTGAAGCTAAACCTTCTACATCGCATTGATTTGAAGATAAATCATGTATTTCGAGTGGATTTGAAGCTAAACCTTCTACATCGCATTGATTTGAAGCTAAACCTTCTACATCGCATTGATTTGAAGCTAAATCATGTGTTTCGCTGGATTGAAGCTATCTCGTTTGTTTCGTCAGCATTTGAAGCTATATCACTTATATTGCAACTATCTGACGTAAATCATTTGTTTCGCATAGATTTGAAGATAATCCTTCTACTTCGAATTGATTTGAAGCTAAATCATGTGTTTCGCTTGGATATGAAGCTAACTCGTTTGTTTCTCCTGCATTTGAAGCTATCTCACTTATATCGCAACCATCTGATGTTAAATCATTTGTTTCGCATAGATTTGAATCTAATCCTTCTACTTCGAAATGATATGAAGCTAAATCATGTGCTTCGCATGGATTTGAAGCTATCTCGTTGTTTCGTCTGCATTTGGAGCTAAATCACTTATATCGCAACTATCTGATGTTAAATCATTTGTTTCGAATGGATTTGAAGCTATATCTTCAACACTGCAAAGATTTGCAGCTAAATCATGTGTTTCGCATTGATTTGAAGCTAATTCGTTTGTTTCTCCCGCATTTGAAGCTATCTCACTTATATCGCAACTATCTGATGTTAAATCATTTGTTTCGCATAGATTTGAATCTAATCCTTCTACTTCGAAATGATATGACGCTAAATCATGTGCTTCGCATGGATTTGAAGCTAACTCGTTTGTTTCGTCTGCATTTGAAGCTATATCTCTTATATCGCAAGTATCTGAAGCTAAATCATTTGTATCGCATGCATATGAAGCTAATCCTTCTACATCGCATGGATTTGAAGCTAAATCATGTGTTTGGCTTGGATATGATGCTAACTCGTTTGTTTTCGTCTGAATTGGAACGCTATATCTCTTATATCGCAAGTATCTGAAGCTAAATCATTTGTATCTCATGGATTTGAAGCTAAAGCTTCTACATAGCATTGATTTGAAGATTAATCATGTGTTTTTGCGTGGATTTGAAGCTAACTCGTTTGTTTCGTCTGCCTTTGGAGCTAAATCACTTATATCGCAACTATCTGATGTTAAATCATTTGTTTCGAATGGATTTGAAGCTAAATCTTCAACACTGCATGATTTGCAGCTAAATCATGTGTTTGGCTTGGATATGATGCTAACTCGTTTGTTTCGTCTGAATTGGAAGCTATATCTCTTATATCGCAAGTATCTGAAGCTAAATCATTTGTATCTCATGGATTTAAAGCTAAAGCTTCTACATAGCATTGATTTGAAGATTAATCATGTGTTTTTGCGTGGATTTGAAGCTAACTCGTTTGTTTCTCCTGCATTTAAAGCTATACCACTTAGATCGCATGTATCTGATGCTAAATCATTTGTTGCGCATGGATTTGAATCTAATCCTTCTACTTCGAATTGATTTTGAAGCACAATCATTTGCTTCGCATGAATTGAAGTTAAACCTTCTATATCGCATTGATTTGAAGATAAATCATGTATTTCGAGTGGATTTGAAGCTAAACCTTGTACATCGCATTGATTTGAAGCTAAATCACGTGTTTCGCTTGGATATGAAGCTAACTCGTTTGTTTCGTCTCCACTTGAAGCTATATCTCTTATATCGCAAGTATCTGAAGCAATATCGTTTGTGTCGCATGGATTTGAAGCTAAACATTCTATATCGCATTCATTTGAAGCTAAATCATGTGTTTCGCATGGATTTGAAGCTAATCCTTCTACTTCGAATTGATTTGAAGCTAAATCATGTGTTTTGCTTGGATATGAAGCTAACTCGTTTGTTTCGTTTGCATTTGAAGCTATATCACATATATCCCTAGCGTTTCAAAGAGAATCATTTGTTCTAATGGATTTGAAGCTAAACCTTCTATATCGCATTGATTGAAGCTAAATCATGTGTTTCGTGGGGATTTGAAGCTATACCTTCTACATCGCATTGATTTGAAGCTAATTCATGCGTTTCGCTTGGATTTGAAGGTATCTCGTTTGTTTCGTCTGCATTTGGAGCTAAATCACTTATATCGCAACTATCTGATGTTAAATCATTTGTTTCGTATGGATTTGAAGCAAAATCTTCAACACTGCATTGATTTGCAGCTAAATCATGTGTTTCGCATTGATTTGAAGCTAACTCGTTTGTTTCTCCTGCATTTGAAGCTATCTCACTTATATCGCAACCATCTGATGTTAAATCATTTGTTTCGCATAGATTTGAATCTAATCCTTCTACTTCGAAATGATATGAAGCTAAATCATGTGCTTCGCATGGATTTGAAGCTAACTCCTTTGTTTCGTCTGCATTTGGAGGTAAATCACTTATATCGCAACTATCTTATGTTAAATCATTTGTTTCGAATGGATTTGAAGCTAAATCTTCAACACTGCAAAGATTTGCAGCTAAATCATGTGTTTCGCATTGATTTGAAGCTAACTCGTTTGTTTCTCCTGCATTTGAAGCTATCTCACTTATATCGCAACTATCTGATGTTAAATCATTTGTTTCGCATAGATTTGAACTAATCCTTCTACTTCGAAATGATATGAAGCTAAATCATGTGCTTCGCATGGATTTGAAGCTAACTCGTTTGTTTCGTCTGCATTTGGAGCTAAATCACTTATATCGCAACTATCTGATGTTAAATCATTTGTTTCGAATGGATTTGAAGCTAAATCTTCAACACTGCAAAGATTTGCAGCTAAATCATGTGTTTCGCGTGGATTTGAAGCTAAACCTTCTACATCGCATTGATTTGAAGCTAAATCATGTGTTTCGCTTGGATTTGAAGCTATCTCGTTTGTTTCGTCTGCATTTGGAGGTAAATCACTTATATCGCAACTATCTGATGTTAAATCATTTGTTTCGAATGGATTTGAAGCTAAATCTTCAACACTGCAAAGATTTGCAGCAAAATCATGTGTTTCGCATGGATTTGAAGCTAACTCGTTTGTTTCGTCTGCATTTGGAGCTAAATCACTTATATCGCAACTATCTGATGTTAAATCATTTGTTTCGAATGGATTTGAAGCTAAATCTTCAACACTGCAAAGATTTGCAGCTAAATCATGTGTTTCGCGTGGATTTGAAGCTAAACCTTCTACATCGCATTGATTTGAAGCTAAATCATGTGTTTCGCTTGGATTTGAAGCTATCTCGTTTGTTTCGTCTGCATTTGGAGGTAAATCACTTATATCGCAACTATCTGATGTTAAATCATTTGTTTCGAATGGATTTGAAGCTAAATCTTCAACACTGCAAAGATTTGCAGCAAAATCATGTGTTTCGCATTGATTTGAAGCTGACTCGTTTGTTTCTCCTGCATTTGAAGCTATCTCACTTATATCGCAACTATCTGATGTTAAATCATTTGTTTCGCATAGATTTGAACTAATCCTTCTACTTCGAAATGATATGAAGCTAAATCATGTGCTTCGCATGGATTTGAAGCTAACTCGTTTGTTTCGTCTGCATTTGGAGCTAAATCACTTATATCGCAACTATCTGATGTTAAATCATTTGTTTCGAATGGATTTGAAGCTAAACATTCTATATCGTATTGATTTGAAGCTAAATCATGTGTTTCGCGTGGATTTGAAGCTAAACCTTCTACATCGCATTGATTTGAAGCTAAATCATGTTTTTCGCTTGGATTTGATGCTATCTAGTTTGTTTCGTCTGCATTTGAAGCTATATCACTTATATTGCAACTATCTGACGTTAAATCATTTGTTTCGCATAGATTTGAAGATAATCCTTCTACTTCGAATTGATTTGAAGCTAAATCATGTGTTTCGCTTGGATATGAAGTTAACTCGTTTGTTTCGTCTCCACTTGAAGCTATATCTCTTATATCGCAAGTATCTGAAGCTATATCGTTTGTGTTGCATGGATTTGAAGCTAAACCTTCTATATCGCATTGATTTAAAGCTAAATCATGTCTTTCGGTTGGATATGAAGCTAACTCGTTTGTTTGGTCTGCATTTGAAGCTATATCTCTTATATCACAAGTATCTGAAGCTATATCGTTCGTGTCGCATGGATTTGAAGCTAAACATTCTATATCGCATTGATTTGAAGCTAAATCATGTGTTTCGCGTGGATTTGAAGCTAACTCGTTTGTTTCGTCTGCATTTGAAGCTATATCACTTATATCGCAACTATCTGATGTTAAATCATTTGTTTCGCATGGATTTGAATCTATCTCGTTTGTTTCGTCTGCATTTGGAGCTAAATCACTTATATCGCAACTATCTGATGTTAAATCATTTGTTTCGAATGGATTTGAAGCTAAATCTTCAACACTGCAAAGATTTGCAGCTAAATCATGTGTTTCGCATTGATTTGAAGCTAATTCGATTGTTTCTCCCGCATTTGAAGCTATCTCACTTATATCGCAACTATCTGATCTTAAATCATTTGTTTCGCATAGATTTGAATCTAATCCTTCTACTTCGAAATGATATGAAGCTAAATCATGTGCTTCGCATGGATTTGAAGCTAACTCGTTTGTTTCGTCTGCATTTGAAGCTATATCTCTTATATCGCAAGTATCTGAAGCTAAATTATTTGTATCGCATGGATATGAAGCTAATCCTTCTACATCGCATGGATTTGAAGCTAAATCGTGCGTTTGGCTTGGATATGATGCTAACTCGTTTGTTTCGTCTGAATTGGAAGCTATATCTCTTATATCGCAAGTATCTGAAGCTAAATCATTTGTATCTCATGGATTTGAAGCTAAAGCTTCTACATAGCATTGATTTGAAGATTAATCATGTGTTTTTGCGTGGATTTGAAGCTAACTCGTTTGTTTCGTCTGCCTTTGGAGCTAAATCACAATATAGCGCAACTATCTGATGTTAAATCATTTGTTTCGAATGGATTTGAAGCTAAATCTTCAACACTGCATTGATTTGCAGCTAAATCATGTGTTTCGCATTGATTTGAAGCTAACTCGTTTGTTTCTCCTGCATTTGAAGCTATATCACTTATATTGCAACTATCTGATGTAAAATCATTTGTTTCGCATAGATTTGAAGATAATCCTTCTACTTCGAATTGATTTGAAGCTAAATCATGTGTTTCGCTTGGATATGAAGCTAACTCGTTTGTTTCGTCTCCACTTGAAGCTATATCTCTTATATCGCAAGTATCTGAAGCTATATCGTTTGTGTTGCATGGATTTGAAGCTAAACCTTCTATATCGCATTGATTTAAAGCTAAATCATGTCTTTCGGTTGGATATGAAGCTAACTCGTTTGTTTCGTCTGCATTTGAAACTATATCTCTTATGTCGCAAGTATCTGAAGCTATATCGTTCGTGTCGCATGGATTTGAGGCTAAACATTCTATATCGCATTGATTTGAAGCTAAATCATGTGTTTCGCGTGGATTTGAAGCTAACTCGTTTGTTTCGTCTGCATTTGAAGCTATATCACTTATATCGCAACTATCTGATGTTAAATCATTTGTTTCGCATGGATTTGAATCTATCTCGTTTGTTTCGTCTGCATTTGGAGCTAAATCACTTATATCGCAACTATCTGATGTTAAATCATTTGTTTCGAATGGATTTGAAGCTAAATCTTCAACACTGCATTGATTTGCAGCTAAATCATGTGTTCCGCATTGATTTGAAGCTAACTCGTTTGTTTCTCCTGCATTTGAAGCTATATCACTTATATTGCAACTATCTGATGTTAAATCATTTGTTTCGCATAGATTTGAAGATAATCCTTCTACTTCGAATTGATTTGAAGCTAAATCATGTGTTTCGCTTGGATATGAAGCTAACTCGTTTGTTTCGTCTCCACTTGAAGCTATATCTCTTATATCGCAAGTATCTGAAGCTATATCGTTTGTGTTGCATGGATTTGAAGCTAAACCTTCTATATCGCATTGATTTAAAGCTAAATCATGTCTTTCGGTTGGATATGAAGCTAACTCGTTTGTTTCGTCTGCATTTGAAGCTATATCTCTTATATCGCAAGTATCTGAAGCTATATCGTTCGTGTCGCATGGATTTGAGTCTAAACATTCTATATCGCATTGATTTGAAGCTAAATCATGTGGTTTCGCGTGGATTTGAAGCTAACTCGTTTGTTTCGTCTGCATTTGAAGCTATATCACTTATATCGCAACTATCTGATGTTAAATCATTTGTTTCGCATAGATTTGAATCTAATCCTTCTACTTCGAAATGATATGAAGCTAAATCATGTGCTTCGCATGGATTTGAAGCTAACTCGTTTGTTTCGTCTGCATTTGAAGCTATATCTCTTATATCGCAAGTATCTGAAGCTAAATCATTTGTATCGCATGGATATGAAGCTAAATCTTCTATATCGCTTTGATTTGAAGCTAAATCATGTTTTTCGCGTGGATTTGTAGCTAAACCTTCTACATCGCATTGATTTGAAGCTAAATCATGTGTTTCGCTTGGATTTGAAGCTATCTCGTTTGTTTCGTCTGCATTTGGAGCTAAATCACTTATATCGCAACTATCTGATGTTAAATCATTTGTTTCGAATGGATTTGAAGCTAAATCTTCAACACTGCAAAGATTTGAAGCTAAATCATGTTTTTCGCTTGGATTGATGCTATCTCGTTTGTTTCGTCTGCATTTGGAGCTAAATCACTTATATCGCAAGTATCTGAAGCTATATCGTTTGTGTTGCATGGATTTGAAGCTAAACCTTCTATATCGCATTGATTTAAAGCTAAATCATGTCTTTCGGTTGGATATGAAGCTAACTCGTTTGTTTCGTCTGCATTTGAAGCTATATCTCTTATATCGCAAGTATCTGAAGCTATATCGTTCGTGTCGCATGGATTTGAAGCTAAACATTCTATATCGCATTGATTTGAAGCTAAATCATGTGTTTCGCGTGGATTTGAAGCTAACTCGTTGTTTCGTCTGCATTTGAAGCTATATCACTTATATCGCAACTATCTGATGTTAAATCATTTGTTTCGCATGGATTTGAATCTAACTCGTTGGTTTCGTCTGCATTTGAAGCTATACCACTTATATCCCAAGTGTTTGAAGCTAAATCATTTTTTTCGCTTGGATATGAAGCTAACTCGTTTGTTTCGTCTCCACTTGAAGCTATATCTCTTATATCGCAAGTATCTGAAGCTATATCGTTTGTGTCGCATGATTTGAAGCTAAACCTTCTATATCGCATTGATTTGAAGCTAAATCATGTGTTTCGCTTGGATTTGAAGCTAAACCTTCTACATCGCATTGATTTGAAGCTAAATCATGTGTTTCGCTTGGATTTGAAGCTATCTCGTTTGTTTCGTCTGCATTTGGAGCTAAATCACTTATATCGCAACTATCTGATGTTAAATCATTTGTTTCGAATGGATTTGAAGCTATATCTTCAACACTGCAAAGATTTGCAGCTAAATCATGTGTTTCGCATTGATTTGAAGCTAATTAGTTTGTTTCTCCCGCATTTGAAGCTATCTCACTTATATCGCAACTATCTGATGTTAAATCATTTGTTTCGCATAGATTTGAATCTAATCCTTCTACTTCGAAATGATATGACGCTAAATCATGTGCTTCGCATGGATTTGAAGCTAACTCGTTTGTTTCGTCTGCATTTGAAGCTATATCTCTTATATCGCAAGTATCTGAAGCTAAATCATTTGTATCGCATGCATATGAAGCTAATCCTTCTACATCGCATGGATTTGAAGCTAAATCATGTGTTTGGCTTGGATATGATGCTAACTCGTTTGTTTCGTCTGAATTGGAAGCTATATCTCTTATATCGCAAGTATCTGAAGCTAAATCATTTGTATCTCATGGATTTGAAGCTAAAGCTTCTACATAGCATTGATTTGAAGATTAATCATGTGTTTTTGCGTGGATTTGAAGCTAACTCGTTTGTTTCGTCTGCCTTTGGAGCTGAATCACTTATATCGCAACTATCTGATGTTAAATCATTTGTTTCGAATGGATTTGAAGCTAAATCTTCAACACTGCATTGATTTGCAGCTAAATCATGTGTTTGGCTTGGATATGATGCTAACTCGTTTGTTTCGTCTGAATTGGAAGCTATATCTCTTATATCGCAAGTATCTGAAGCTAAATCATTTGTATCTCATGGATTTAAAGCTAAAGCTTCTACATAGCATTGATTTGAAGATTAATCATGTGTTTTTGCGTGGATTTGAAGCTAACTCGTTTGTTTCTCCTGCATTTAAAGCTATACCACTTAGATCGCATGTATCTGATGCTAAATCATTTGTTTCGCATGGATTTGAATCTAATCCTTCTACTTCGAATTGATTTTGAAGCACAATCATTTGCTTCGCATGAATTTGAAGTTAAACCTTCTATATCGCATTGATTTGAAGATAAATCATGTATTTCGAGTGGATTTGAAGCTAAACCTTGTACATCGCATTGATTTGAAGCTAAATCACGTGTTTCGCTTGGATATGAAGCTAACTCGTTTGTTTCGTCTCCACTTGAAGCTATATCTCTTATATCGCAAGTATCTGAAGCTATATCGTTTGTGTCGCATGGATTTGAAGCTAAACATTCTATATCGCATTCATTTGAAGCTAAATCATGTGTTTCGCATGGATTTGAAGCTAATCCTTCTACTTCGAATTGATTTGAAGCTAAATCATGTGTTTTTGCTTGGATATGAAGCTAACTCGTTTGTTTCGTTTGCATTTGAAGCTATATCACATATATCCCTAGCGTTTCAAAGAGAATCATTTGTTCTAATGGATTTGAAGCTAAACCTTCTATAACGCATTGATTTGAAGCTAAATCATGTGTTTCGTGGGATTTGAAGCTATACCTTCTACATCGCATTGATTTGAAGCTAATTCATGCGTTTCGCTTGGATTTGAAGGTATCTCGTTTGTTTCGTCTGCATTTGGAGCTAAATCACTTATATCGCAACTATCTGATGTTAAATCATTTGTTTCGAATGGATTTGAAGCTAAACATTCTATATCGTATTGATTTGAAGCTAAATCATGTGTTTCGCGTGGATTTGAAGCTAAACCTTCTACATCGCATTGATTTGAAGCTAAATCATGTTTTTTCGCTTGGATTTGATGCTATCTTGTTTGTTTCGTCTGCATTTGAAGCTATATCACTTATATTGCAACTATCTGACGTTAAATCATTTGTTTCGCATAGATTTGAAGATAATCCTTCTACTTCGAATTGATTTGAAGCTAAATCATGTGTTTCGCTTGGATATGAAGCTAACTCGTTTGTTTCGTCTCCACTTGAAGCTATATCTCTTATATCGCAAGTATCTGAAGCTATATCGTTCGTGTCGCATGGATTTGAAGCTAAACATTCTATATCGCATTGATTTGAAGCTAAATCATGTGTTTCGCGTGGATTTGAAGCTAACTCGTTTGTTTCGTCTGCATTTGAAGCTATATCGCTTATATCGCAACTATCTGATGTTAAATCATTTGTTTCGCATGGATTTGAATCTATCTCGTTTGTTTCGTCTGCATTTGGAGCTAAATCACTTATATCGCAACTATCTGATGTTAAATCATTTGTTTCGAATGGATTTGAAGCTAAATCTTCAACACTGCAAAGATTTGCAGCTAAATCATGTGTTTCGCATTGATTTGAAGCTAATTCGTTTGTTTCTCCCGCATTTGAAGCTATCTCACTTATATCGCAACTATCTGACCTTAAATCATTGTTTCGCATAGATTTGAATCTAATCCTTCTACTTCGAAATGATATGAAGCTAAATCATGTGCTTCGCATGGATTTGAAGCTAACTCGTTTGTTTCGTCTGCATTTGAAGCTATATCTCTTATATCGCAAGTATCTGAAGCTAAATCATTTGTATCGCATGGATATGAAGCTAATCCTTCTACATCGCATGGATTTGAAGCTAAATCATGTGTTTGGCTTGGATATGATGCTAACTCGTTTGTTTCGTCTGAATTGGAAGCTATATCTCTTATATCGCAAGTATCTGAAGCTAAATCATTTGTATCTCATGGATTTGAAGCTAAAGCTTCTACATAGCATTGATTTGAAGATTAATCATGTGTTTTTGCGTGGATTTGAAGCTAACTCGTTTGATTCGTCTGCCTTTGGAGCTAAATCACTTATATCGCAACTATCTGATGTTAAATCATTTGTTTCGAATGGATTTGAAGCTAACATTCTATATCGTATTGATTTGAAGCTAAATCATTTGTTCGCGTGGATTTGAAGCTAAACCTTCTACATCGCATTGATTTGAAGCTAAATCATGTTTTTCGCTTGGATTTGATGCTATCTAGTTTGTTTCGTCTGCATTTGAAGCTATATCACTTATATTGCAACTATCTGACGTTAAATCATTTGTTTCGCATAGATTTGAAGATAATCCTTCTACTTCGAATTGATTTGAAGCTAAATCATGTGTTTCGCTTGGATATGAAGCTAACTCGTTTGTTTCGTCCGCATTTGAAGCTATATCTCTTATATCGCAAGTATCTGAAGCTATATCGTTCGTGTCGCATGGATTTGAAGCTAAACATTCTATATCGCATTGATTTGAAGCTAAATCATGTGTTTCGCGTGGATTTGAAGCTAACTCGTTTGTTTCGTCTGCATTTGAAGCTATATCACTTATATCGCAACTATCTGATGTTAAATCATTTGTTTCGCATGGATTTGAATCTATCTCGTTTGTTTCGTCTGCATTTGGAGCTAAATCACTTATATCGCAACTATCTGATATTAAATCATTTGTTTCGAATGGATTTGAAGCTAAATCTTCAACACTGCAATGATTTGCAGCTAAATCATGTGTTTCGCATAGATTTGAAGCTAATTCGTTTGTTTCTTCCACATTTGAAGCTATCTCTCTTATATCGCAACTATCTGATCTTAAATCATTTGTTTCGCATAGATTTGAATCTAATCCTTCTACTTCGAAATGATATGAAGCTAAATCATGTGCTTCGCATGGATTTGAAGCTAACTCGTTTGTTTCGTCTGCATTTGAAGCTATATCTCTTATATCGCAAGTATCTGAAGCTAAATCATTTGTATCGCATGGATATGAAGCTAATCCTTCTACATCGCATGGATTTGAAGCTAAATCATGTGTTTGGCTTGGATATGATGCTAACTCGTTTGTTTCGTCTGAATTGGAAGCTTATATCTCTTATATCGCAAGTATCTGAAGCTAAATCATTTGTATCTCATGGATTTGAAGCTAAAGCTTCTACATAGCATTGATTTGAAGATTAATCATGTGTTTTTGCGTGGATTTGAAGCTAACTCGTTTGTTTCGTCTGCCTTTGGAGCTAAATCACTTATATCGCAACTATCTGATGTTAAATCATTTGTTTCGAATGGATTTGATGCTAAATCTTCAACACTGCATTGATTTGCAGCTAAATCATGTGTTTCGCATTGATTTGAAGCTAACTCGTTTGTTTCTCCTGCATTTGAAGCTATATCACTTATATTGCAACTATCTGATGTTAAATCATTTGTTTCGCATAGATTTGAATCTAATCCTTCTACTTCGATATGATTTGAAGCTAAATCATGTGCTTCGCATGGATTTGAAGCTAACTCGTTTGCTTCGTCTGCATTTGAAGCTATATCACTTATATCCCAAGTTTTTGAAGCTAAATCATTTGTTTCGCATGGATTTGAAGCTAAAGCTTCTAGATCGCATTGATTTGAAGCTAAATCATGTGCTTCGCATGGATTTGAAGCTATCTCTTTTGTTTCGTCTGCATTTGAAGCTATATCTCTTATATCGCAAGTATCTGATGCTATATCATTTTTGTCGCATGGATTTGAAGCTAAACCTTCTATATCGCTTTGATTTGAAGCTAAATCGTGTTTTTCGCGTGGATTTGAAGCTAAACCTTCTACATCGCATTGATTTGAAGCTAAATCATGTGTTTCGCTTGGATTTGAAGCTATCTCGTTTGTTTCGTCTGCATTTGGAGCTAAATCACTTATATCGCAACTATCTGATGTTAAATCATTTGTTTCGAATGGATTTGAAGCTAAATCTTCAACACTGCAAAGATTTGAAGCTAAACCATGTTTTTCGCTTGGATTTGATGCTATCTCGTTTGTTTCGTCTGCATTTGGAGCTAAATCACTTATATCGCAAGTATCTGAAGCTATATCGTTTGTGTTGCATGGATTTGAAGCTAAACCTTCTATATCGCATTGATTTAAAGCTAAATCATGTCTTCTTTCGGTTGGATATGAAGCTAACTCGTTTGTTTCGTCTGCATTTGAAGCTATATCTCTTATATCGCAAGTATCTGAAGCTATATCGTTCGTGTCGCATGGATTTGAAGCTAAACATTCTATATCGCATTGATTTGAAGCTAAATCATGTGTTTCGCGTGGATTTGAAGCTAAACCTTCTACATCGCATTGATTTGAAGCTAAATCATGTGTTTCGCTTGATTTGAAGCTAACTAGTTTGTTTCGTCTGCATTTGAAGCTATATCACTTATATCGCAACTATCTGATGTTAAATCATTTGTTTCGCATAGATTTGAACTAATCCTTCTGCTTCGAAATGATATGAAGCTAAATCATGTGAATCGCATGGATTTGAAGCTAACTCGTTTGTTTCGTCTGCATTTGAAGCTATATCTCTTATATCGCAAGTATCTGAAGCTATATCGTTTGTGTCGCATGGATTTGAAGCTAAACATTCTATATCGTAGTGATTTGAAGCTAAATCATGTGTTTCGCGTGGATTTGAAGCTAAACATTCTACATCCCATTGATTTGAAGCTAAATCATGTTTTTCGCTTGGATTTGATGCTATCTAGTTTGTTTCGTCTGCATTTGAAGCTATATCCCTTATATTGCAACTATCTGACGTTAAATCATTTGTTTCGCATAGATTTGAAGATAATCCTTCTACTTCGAATTGATTTGAAGCTAAATCATGTGTTTCGCTTGGATTTGAAGCTAACTCGTTTGTTTCGTCTGCCTTTGGAGCTAAATCACTTATATCGCAACTATCTGATGTTAAATCATTTGTTTCGAATGGATTTCAAGCTAAATCTTCAACACTGCAAAGATTTGCAGCTAAATCATGTGTTTCGCTTGGATTTGAAGCTATCTCGTTTGTTTCGTCTGCATTTGGAGGTAAATCACTTATATCGCAACTATCTGATGTTAAATCATTTGTTTCGAATGGATTTGAAGCTACATCTTCAACACTGCAAAGATTTGCAGCTAAATCATGTGTTTCGCATTGATTTGAAGCTGACTCGTTTGTTTCTCCTGCATTTGAAGCTATCTCACTTATATCGCAACTATCTGATGTTAAATCATTTGTTTCGAATGGATTTCAAGCTAAATCTTCAACACTGCAAAGATTTGCAGCTAAATCATGTGTTTCGCTTGGATTTGAAGCTATCTCGTTTGCTTCGTCTGCATTTGGAGATAAATCACTTATATCGCAACTATCTGATGTTAAATCATTTGTTTCGAATGGATTTGAAGCTAAATCTTCAACACTGCAAAGATTTGCAGCTAAATCATGTGTTTCGCATTGATTTGAAGCTAACTCGTTTGTTTCTCCTGCATTTGAAGCTATCTCACTTATATCGCAACTATCTGATATTAAATCATTTGTTTCGCATAGATTTGAACTAATCCTTCTACTTCGAAATGATATGAAGCTAAATCATGTGCATCGCATGGATTT
>NW_027477349.1:0-79744 GCF_051020955.1 Megalopta genalis | reverse complement strand
GCTTCATATACTTGCGATATACATGATTTAGCTTCAACAGCATGCGAAATAAACAAGTTAGATTCAAATCCATACGAAACACATGATTTAACTTCAAATCAATGCGAACTAGAAAGGTTATCTTCGAATCCATGCGAAACAAATGGTTTAGCTGCAAATACTTGTGATATACATGATTTAGATTCAACAGCATGCGAAACAAACGAGTTAGCTTCAAATCCATGCGAAACACATGATTTAGCTTCAAAACAATGCGAAGTAGATGGATTATCTTCGAATCCATGCGAAACAAATGGTTTATCTTCAAATACTTGTGATATACATGATTTAGCTTTAACAGCATGCGAAACAAACGAGTTATCTTCAAATACAATCGAAACACATGATTTAGCTTCAAATCAATGCGAATTAGAAGGGTTATCTTCGAATCCATGCGAAACATATGATATAGCTACAAATACTTGTGATATACATGATTCAGCTTCAACAGCATGCGAAACAAACGAGTTAGCTTCAAATCCATGCGAAACACATGATTTAGCATCAAGTCAACGCGAAGTTGATGGCTTAGCTTCAAATCCATGCGAAACGAATGATTTAGCTTCACATACTTGTGAATATAAATGATATAGCTTCAAATGCAGGCGAAACAAACGAGTTTGCTTCAAACCCATGCGAAACACATGATTTAGCTTCAAATCAATGCGAAGTATATGGATTATCTTCGAAACCATGCGAAACAAATTGTTTATCTTCAAATACTTGTGATATACATGATTTAGCTTCAACAGCATGCGAAACGAACGAGTTAGCTTCAAATTCATGCGAAACACATGATTTAGCATCTAATCAATGCGAAGTGGAAGGCTTACCTTCGAATCCATGCGAAACATATGATATAGCTTCAAATACTTGTGATATACATGGTTCAGCTTCAACTGCATACGAAACAAACGAGTTAGCTTCAAATCCATGCGAAACACGTGATTCAGCTTCAAATCAATGCGAAGTAGGAGGCTTATCTTCGAATCCATGCGAAACATATGATATAGCTTCAAATACTTGTGATGTACATGATTTAGCTTCAACTGCATGCGAAAAAAACGAGTTAGCTTCAAAACCATGCGAAACACATGATTTAGCTTCAAATCAATGCGAATTAGAAGGGTTATTTTCGAATCCATGCGAAACATATGATATAGCTTCAAATACTTGTGATATACACGATGTAGCTTCAACAGCATGCGAAACAAACGAGTTAGATTCAAATCCATGCGAAACACATGATTTAGCTTCAAATCAATGCCAAGTAGAAGGCTTATGTTCGAATCCATGCGAAACAATTAGATTAGCTTCATATACTTGCGATATACATGATTTAGCTTCAACAGCATGCGAAATAAACGAGTTAGATTCAAATCCATGCGAAACACATGATTTAACTTCAAATCAATGCGAAGTAGAAGGGTTATCTTCGAATCCATGCGAAACAAATGGTTTAGCTGCAAATACTTGTGATATACATGATTTAGCTTCAACTGCATGCGAAACAAACGAGTTAACTTCAAATCCATGCGAAAGACATGATTTAGCTTCAAATCAATGTGAAGTGGAAGGCTTACCTTCGAATCCACGCGAAACGAATAGTTTAGCTTCAAATACTAGTGATATACATGGTTCAGCTTCAACTGCATGCGAAACAAACGAGTTAGCTCCAAATCCATGCGAAACACATGATTTAGCTTCAAATCAATGCGAAGTAGATGGATTATCTTCGAATCCATGCGAAACAAATGGTTTATCTTCAAATACTTGTGATATACATGATTTAGCTTTAACAGCATGCGAAACAAACGAGTTATCTTCAAATCCAATCGAAACACATGATTTAGCTTCAAATGAATGCGAAGAACATGGATTATCTTCGAATCCATGCGAAACAAATGGTTTAGCTTCAAATACTTGTGATGTACATGATTTAGCTTCAACTGCATGCGAAAAAAACGAGTTAGCTTCAAATCCATGCGAAACACATGATTTAGCATCTAATCAATGCGAAGTAGAAGGCTGATTTTCGAATCCATGCGAAGCAAATGGTTTGGCTTCAAATACTTCTGATATACATGATTTAGCTTCAACTGCATGCGAAACAAACGAGTTAACTTCAAATCCATGCGAAACACATGATTTAGGTTCCAATGAATGCGAATTAGAAGGGTTATCTTCGAATCCATGCGAAACAAATGGTTTAGCTGCAAATACTTGTGATATACATGATTTAGATTCAACAGCATGCGAAACAAACGAGTTAGCTTCAAATCCATGCGAAACACATGATTTAGCTTCAAAACAATGCGAAGTAGATGGATTATCTTCGAATCCATGCGAAACAAATGGTTTATCTTCAAATACTTGTGATATACATGATTTAGCTTTAACAGCATGCGAAACAAACGAGTTATCTTCAAATACAATCGAAACACATGATTTAGCTTCAAATGAATGCGAAGAACATGGATTATCTTCGAATCCATGCGAAACAATTGGATTAGCTTCATATACTTGCGATATACATGATTTAGCTTCAACAGCATGCGAAATAAACAAGTTAGATTCAAATCCATACGAAACACATGATTTAACTTCAAATCAATGCGAACTAGAAAGGTTATCTTCGAATCCATGCGAAACAAATGGTTTAGCTGCAAATACTTGTGATATACATGATTTAGATTCAACAGCATGCGAAACAAACGAGTTAGCTTCAAATCCATGCGAAACACATGATTTAGCTTCAAAACAATGCGAAGTAGATGGATTATCTTCGAATCCATGCGAAACAAATGGTTTATCTTCAAATACTTGTGATATACATGATTTAGCTTTAACAGCATGCGAAACAAACGAGTTATCTTCAAATACAATCGAAACACATGATTTAGCTTCAAATCAATGCGAATTAGAAGGGTTATCTTCGAATCCATGCGAAACATATGATATAGCTACAAATACTTGTGATATACATGATTCAGCTTCAACAGCATGCGAAACAAACGAGTTAGCTTCAAATCCATGCGAAACACATGATTTAGCATCAAGTCAACGCGAAGTTGATGGCTTAGCTTCAAATCCATGCGAAACGAATGATTTAGCTTCACATACTTGTGAATATAAATGATATAGCTTCAAATGCAGGCGAAACAAACGAGTTTGCTTCAAACCCATGCGAAACACATGATTTAGCTTCAAATCAATGCGAAGTATATGGATTATCTTCGAAACCATGCGAAACAAATTGTTTATCTTCAAATACTTGTGATATACATGATTTAGCTTCAACAGCATGCCAAACGAACGAGTTAGCTTCAAATCCATGCGAAACACATGATTTAGGTTCCAATGAAAGCGAATTAGAAGGGTTATCTTCGAATCCATGCGAAACAAATGATATAGCTTCAAATACATGTGATATACATGATTTAACTTCAACAGCATGCGAAACAAACGAGTTAGATTCAAATCCATGCGAAACACATGATTTAGCTTCAAATCAATGCGAAGTAGAAGGGTTATGTTAGAATCCATGCGAAACAATTGGATTAGCTTCATATACTTGTGTTATACATGATTTAGCTTCAACAGCATGCGAAATAAACGAGTTAGATTCAAATCCATACGAAACTCATGATTTAACTTCAAATCAATGCGAACTAGAAGGGTTATCTTCGAATCCATGCGAAACAAATGGTTTAGCTGCAAATACTTGTGATATACATGATTTAGATTCAACAGCATGCGAAACAAACGAGTTAGCTTCAAATCCATGCGAAACACATGATTTAGCTTCAAAACAATGCGAAGTAGATGGATTATCTTCGAATCCATGCGAAACAAATGGTTTATCTTCAAATACTTGTGATATACATGATTTAGCTTTAACAGCATGCGAAACAAACGAGTTATCTTCAAATACAATCGAAACACATGATTTAGCTTCAAATGAATGCGAAGTAGAAGGCTTATGTTAGAATCCATGCGAAACAATTGGATTAGCTTCATATACTTGTGTTATACATGATTCAGCTTCAACTGCATGCGAAACAAACGAGTTAGATTCAAATCCATGCGAAACACATGATTTATCTTCAAATCAATGCGAAGTAGAAGGCTTATCTTCGAAACGATGCGAAACAAATGGATTAGCTTCATATACTTGTGATATACATGATTTAGCTTCAACAGCATGCGAAATAAACGAGTTAGCTTCAAACCCAAGCGAAACACATGATTTAGCATCTAATCAATGCGAAGTAGAAGGCTGATTTTCGAATCCATGCGAAGCAAATGGTTTGGCTTCAAATACTTCTGATATACATGATTTAGCTTCAACTGCATGCGAAACAAACGAGTTAACTTCAAATCCATGCGAAACACATGATTTAGGTTCCAATGAATGCGAATTAGAAGGGTTATCTTCGAATCCATGCGAAACAAATGGTTTAGCTGCAAATACTTGTGATATACATGATTTAGATTCAACAGCATGCGAAACAAACGAGTTAGCTTCAAATCCATGCGAAACACATGATTTAGCTTCAAAACAATGCGAAGTAGATGGATTATCTTCGAATCCATGCGAAACAAATGGTTTATCTTCAAATACTTGTGATATACATGATTTAGCTTTAACAGCATGCGAAACAAACGAGTTATCTTCAAATACAATCGAAACACATGATTTAGCTTCAAATGAATGCGAAGAACATGGATTATCTTCGAATCCATGCGAAACAATTGGATTAGCTTCATATACTTGCGATATACATGATTTAGCTTCAACAGCATGCGAAATAAACAAGTTAGATTCAAATCCATACGAAACACATGATTTAACTTCAAATCAATGCGAACTAGAAAGGTTATCTTCGAATCCATGCGAAACAAATGGTTTAGCTGCAAATACTTGTGATATACATGATTTAGATTCAACAGCATGCGAAACAAACGAGTTAGCTTCAAATCCATGCGAAACACATGATTTAGCTTCAAAACAATGCGAAGTAGATGGATTATCTTCGAATCCATGCGAAACAAATGGTTTATCTTCAAATACTTGTGATATACATGATTTAGCTTTAACAGCATGCGAAACAAACGAGTTATCTTCAAATACAATCGAAACACATGATTTAGCTTCAAATCAATGCGAATTAGAAGGGTTATCTTCGAATCCATGCGAAACATATGATATAGCTACAAATACTTGTGATATACATGATTCAGCTTCAACAGCATGCGAAACAAACGAGTTAGCTTCAAATCCATGCGAAACACATGATTTAGCATCAAGTCAACGCGAAGTTGATGGCTTAGCTTCAAATCCATGCGAAACGAATGATTTAGCTTCACATACTTGTGAATATAAATGATATAGCTTCAAATGCAGGCGAAACAAACGAGTTTGCTTCAAACCCATGCGAAACACATGATTTAGCTTCAAATCAATGCGAAGTATATGGATTATCTTCGAAACCATGCGAAACAAATTGTTTATCTTCAAATACTTGTGATATACATGATTTAGCTTCAACAGCATGCCAAACGAACGAGTTAGCTTCAAATCCATGCGAAACACATGATTTAGGTTCCAATGAAAGCGAATTAGAAGGGGTTATCTTCGAATCCATGCGAAACAAATGATATAGCTTCAAATACATGTGATATACATGATTTAACTTCAACAGCATGCGAAACAAACGAGTTAGATTCAAATCCATGCGAAACACATGATTTAGCTTCAAATCAATGCGAAGTAGAAGGGTTATGTTAGAATCCATGCGAAACAATTGGATTAGCTTCATATACTTGTGTTATACATGATTTAGCTTCAACAGCATGCGAAATAAACGAGTTAGATTCAAATCCATACGAAACACATGATTTAACTTCAAATCAATGCGAACTAGAAGGGTTATCTTCGAATCCATGCGAAACAAATGGTTTAGCTGCAAATACTTGTGATATACATGATTTAGATTCAACAGCATGCGAAACAAACGAGTTAGCTTCAAATCCATGCGAAACACATGATTTAGCTTCAAAACAATGCGAAGTAGATGGATTATCTTCGAATCCATGCGAAACAAATGGTTTATCTTCAAATACTTGTGATATACATGATTTAGCTTTAACAGCATGCGAAACAAACGAGTTATCTTCAAATACAATCGAAACACATGATTTAGCTTCAAATGAATGCGAAGAACATGGATTATCTTCGAATCCATGCGAAACAATTGGATTAGCTTCATATACTTGCGATATACATGATTTAGCTTCAACAGCATGCGAAATAAACAAGTTAGATTCAAATCCATACGAAACACATGATTTAACTTCAAATCAATGCGAACTAGAAAGGTTATCATCGAATCCATGCGAAACAAATGGTTTAGCTGCAAATACTTGTGATATACATGATTTAGATTCAACAGCATGCGAAACAAACGGAGTTAGCTTCAAATCCATGCGAAACACATGATTTAGCTTCAAAACAATGCGAAGTAGATGGATTATCTTCGAATCCATGCGAAACAAATGGTTTATCTTCAAATACTTGTGATATACATGATTTAGCTTTAACAGCATGCGAAACAAACGAGTTATCTTCAAATACAATCGAAACACATGATTTAGCTTCAAATCAATGCGAAATTAGAAGGGTTATCTTCGAATCCATGCGAAACATATGATATAGCTACAAATACTTGTGATATACATGATTCAGCTTCAACAGCATGCGAAACAAACGACTTAGCTTCAAATCCATGCGAAACACATGATTTAGCATCAAGTCAACGCGAAGTTGATGGCTTAGCTTCAAATCCATGCGAAACGAATGATTTAGCTTCACATACTTGTGAATATAAATGATATAGCTTCAAATGCAGGCGAAACAAACGAGTTTGCTTCAAATCCATGCGAAACACATGATTTAGCTTCAAATCAATGCGAAGTAGATGGATTATCTTCGAATCCATGCGAAACAAATGGTTTATCTTCAAATACTTGTGATATACATGATTTAGCTTTAACAGCATGCGAAACAAACGAGTTATCTTCAAATCCAATCGAAACACATGATTTAGCTTCAAATGAATGCGAAGAACATGGATTATCTTCGAATCCATGCGAAACAAATGGTTTAGCTTCAAATACTTGTGATGTACATGATTTAGCTTCAACTGCATGCGAAAAAAACGAGTTAGCTTCAAATCCATGCGAAACACATGATTTAGCATCTAATCAATGCGAAGTAGAAGGCTGATTTTCGAATCCATGCGAAGCAAATGGTTTGGCTTCAAATACTTGTGATACACTTGATTTAGCTTCAACAGCATGCGAAACAAACGAGTTAGATTCAAATCCATGCGAAACACATGATTTAGCTTCAAATCAATGCGAAGTAGAAGGCTTATGTTCGAATCCATGCGAAACAATTGGATTAGCTTCATATACTTGCGATATACATGATTTAGCTTCAACAGCATGCGAAATAAACGAGTTAGATTCAAATCCATGCGAAACACATGATTTAACTTCAAATCAATGCGAAGTAGAAGGGTTATTTTCGAATCCATACGAAACAAATGGTTTAGCTGCAAATACTTGTGATATACATGATTCAGCTTCAACTGCATGCGAAACAAACGAGTTAGCTTCAAATCCATGCGAAACACATGATTTAGCTTCAAATCAATGCGAAGTAGGTGACTTATCTTCGAATCCATGCGAAACAAATGGTTTAGCTTCAAATACTTGTGATGTACATGATTTAGCTTCAACTGCATGCGAAAAAAACGTGTGTAGCTTCAAATCCATGCGAAACACATGATTTAGCTTCAAATCAATGCGAGTTAGAAGGGTTATCTTCGAATCCATGCGAAACATATGATATAGCTTCAAATACTTGTGATGTACATGATTTAGCTTCAACTGCATGCGAAAAAAACGAGGTTAGCTTCAAATCCATGCGAAACACATGATTTAGCTTCAAATCAATTCGAATTAGAAGGGTTATCTTCGAATCCTTGCGAAACATATGATATAGCTTCAAATACTTGTGATATACATGATTTAGATTCAACAGCATGCGAAACAAACGAGTTAGCTTCAAATCCAAGCGAAACACATGATTTAGCTTCAAAACAATGCGAAGTAGATGGATTATCTTCGAATCCATGCGACAAATGGTTTATCTTCGAATACTTGTGATGTACATGATTTAGCTTCCACTGCATGCGAAAAAAACGAGTTAGCTTCAAAACCATGCGAAACACATGATTTCGCTTCAAATCAATGCGAATTAGAAGGGTTATTTTCGAATCCATGCGAAACATATGATATAGCTTCAAATACTTGTGATATACATGATTTAGCTTCAACAGCATGCGAAACAAACGAGTTAGCTTCAAATCCATGCGAAACACATGATTTAGCTTCAAATCAATGCGCATTAGAAGGGTTATCTTGGAATCCATGCGAAACATATGATATAGCTTCAAATACTTGTGATATACACGATTTAGCTTCAACTGCATGCGAAAAAAACGAGTTAACTTCAAATCGATGCGAAACACATGATTTAGCATCTAATCAATGCGAAGTGGAAGACTTACCTTCGAATCCATGCGAAACATATGATATAGCTTCAAATACTTGTGATATACATGGTTCAGCTTCAACTGCATGCGAAACAAACGGGTTAGCTTCAAATCCATATGAAACACATGATTCAGCTTCAAATCAATGCGAAGTAGGAGGCTTATCTTCGAATCCATGCGAAACATATGATATAGCTTCAAATACTTGTGATATACACGATGTAGCTTCAACAGCATGCGAAACAAACGAGTTAGATTCAAATCCATGCGAAACACATGATTTAGCTTCAAATCAATGCGAAGTGGCAGACTTACCTTCGAATCCATGCGAAACGAATAGTTTAGCTTCAAATACTTGTGATATACATGGTTCAGCTTCAACTGCATGCGAAACAAACGAGTTAGCTTCAAATCCATGCGAAACACATGATTTAGCTTCAAATCAATGCGAAGTAGGAGACTTACCTTCGAATCCATGCGAAACGAATAGTTTAGCTTCAAATACTTGTGATATACATGGTTCAGCTTCAACTGCATGCGAAACAAACGAGTTAGCTTCAAATCCATGCGAAACACATGATTTAGCTTCAAATCAATGCGAAGTAGGAGACTTATCTTCGAATCCATGCGAACAAATGGTTTAGCTTCAAATACTTGTGATATACATGATTTAGCTTCAACAGCATGCGAAACAAACGAGTTATCATCAAATCCAAGCGAAACACATGATTTAGCTTCAAATTAATGCGAAGTAGATGGATTATCTTCGAATGCAAGCGACAAATGGTTTAGCTTCAAATACTTGTGATGTACATGATTTAGCTTCAACTGCATGCGAAAAAAACGTGTGTAGCCTTAAATCCATGCGAAACACATGATTTAGCTTCAAATCAATGCGAATTAGAAGGGTTATCTTCGAATCCATGCGAAACATATGATATAGCTTCAAATACTTGTGATATACATGATTTAGATTCAACAGCATGCGAAACAAACGAGTTGGATTCAAATCCATGCGAAACACATGATTTAACTTCAAATCAATGCGAAGTAGGAGGCTTATCTTCGAATCCATGCGAAACATATGATATAGCTTCAAATACTTGTGATATACACGATTTAGCTTCAACAGCATGCGAAACAAACGAGTTAGATTCAAATCCATGCGAAACACATGATTTAGCTTCAAATCAATGCGAAGTAGAAGGCTTATGTTCGAATCCATGCGAAACAATTGGATTAGCTTCATATACTTGCGATATACATGATTTAGCTTCAACAGCATGCGAAATAAACGAGTTGGATTCAAATCCATGCGAAACACATGATTTAACTTCAAATCAATGCGAAGTAGAAGGGTTATTTTCGAATCCATGCGAAGCAAATGGTTTGGCTTCAAATACTTGTGATATACATGATTTAGCTTCAACTGCATGCGAATCAAACGAGTTAACTTCAAATCCATGCGAAACACATGATTTAGCTTCAAATCAATGCGAAGTGGAAGGCTTACCTTCGAATCCATGCGAAACATATGATATAGCTTCAAATACTTGTGATATACATGGTATAGCTTCAACTGCATGCGAAACAAACGAGTTAGCTTCAAATCCATGCGAAGCACATGATTTAGCTTCAAATCAATGCGAAGTAGGAGGCTTATCTTCGAATCCATGCGAAACAAATGATATAGCTTCAAATACTTGTGATATACACGATTTAGCTTCAACAGCATGCGAAACAAACGAGTTAGATTCAAATCCATGCAAAACACATGATTTAGCTTCAAATCAATGCGAAGTAGAAGGGTTATCTTGGAATCCATGCGAAACGTATGATATAGCTTCAAATACTTGTGATATACATGATTTAGCTTCAACAGCATGCGAAACAAACGAGTTAGCTTCAAATCCATGCGAAACACATGATTTAGCTTCAAATCAATGCGAATTAGAAGGGTTATCTTCGAATCCATGCGAAACATATGATATAGCTTCAAATACTTGTGATATACATGATTTAGATTCAACAGCATGCGAAACAAACGAGTTAGCTTCAAATCCATGCGAAACACATGATTTAGCTTCAAAACAATGCGAAGTAGATGGATTATCTTCGAATCCATGCGAAACAAATGGTTTATCTTCAAATACTTGTGATATACATGATTTAGTTTTAACAGCATGCGAAACAAACGAGTTATCTTCAAATCCAATCGAAACACATGATTTAGCTTCAAATGAATGCGAAGAACATGGATTATCTTCGAATCCATGCGAAACAAATGGTTTAGCTTCAAATACTTGTGATGTACATGATTTAGCTTCAACTGCATGCGAAAAAAACGAGTTAGCTTCAAATCCATGCGAAACACATGATTTAGCATCTAATCAATGCGAAGTAGAAGGCTGATTTTCGAATCCATGCGAAGCAAATGGTTTGGCTTCAAATACTTGTGATACACTTGATTTAGCTTCAACAGCATGCGAAACAAACGAGTTAGATACAAATCCATGCGAAACACATGATTTAGCTTCAAATCAATGCGAAGTGGAAGGCTTACCTTCGAATCCATGCGAAACATATGATATAGCTTCAAATACTTGTGATATACATGGTATAGCTTCAACTGCATGCGAAACAAACGAGTTAGCTTCAAATCCATGCGAAACACATGATTTAGCTTCAAATCAATGCGAAGTAGGAGGCTTATCTACGAATCCATGCGAAACAAATGGTTTATCTTCAAATACTTGTGATATACATGATTTAGCTTTATCAGCATGCGAAACAAACGAGTTATCTTCAAATCCAATCGAAACACATGATTTAGCTTCAAATGAATGCGAAGAACATGGATTATCTTCGAATCCATGCGACAAATGGTTTAGCTTCAAATACTTGTGATGTACATGATTTAGCTTCAACTGCATGCGAAAAAAACGAGTTAGCTTCAAATCCATGCGAAACACATGATTTAGCATCTAATCAATGCGAAGTAGAAGGCTGATTTTCGAATCCATGCGAAGCAAATGGTTTGGCTTCAAATACTTGTGATACACTTGATTTAGCTTCAACAGCATGCGAAACAAACGAGTTAGATACAAATCCATGCGAAACACATGATTTAGCTTCAAATCAATGCGAAGTAGATGGCTTATCTTCGAATACATGCGAAACAAATGGGTTAGCTTCAAATACTTGTGATATACATGATTTAGCTTCAACAGCATGCGAAACAAACGAGTTATCTTCAAATCCAATCGAAACACATGATTTAGCTTCAAATGAATGCGAAGAACATGGATTATCTTCGAATCCATGCGACAAATGGTTTAGCTTCAAATACTTGTGATGTACATGATTTAGCTTCAACTGCATGCGAAAAAAACGAGTTAGCTTCAAATCCATGCGAAACACATGATTTAGCATCTAATCAATGCGAAGTAGAAGGCTGATTTTCGAATCCATGCGAAGCAAATGGTTTGGCTTCAAATACTTGTGATACACTTGATTTAGCTTCAACAGCATGCGAAACAAACGAGTTAGATACAAATCCATGCGAAACACATGATTTAGCTTCAAATCAATGCGAAGTAGATGGCTTATCTTCGAATACATGCGAAACAAATGGGTTAGCTTCAAATACTTGTGATATACATGATTTAGCTTCAACAGCATGCGAAACAAACGAGTTATCTTCAAATCCAAGCGAAACACATGATTTAGCTTCAAATTAATGCGAAGTAGATGGATTATCTTCGAATGCATGCGACAAATGGTTTAGCTTCAAATACTTGTGATGTACATGATTTAGCTTCAACTGCATGCGAAAAAAACGAGTTTAGCTTCAAATCCAAGCGAAACACATGATTTAGCTTCAAATCAATGCGAATTAGAAGGGTTATCTTCGAATCCATGCGAAACATATGATATAGCTTCAAATACTTGTGATATACGTGATTTAGATTCAACAGCATGCGAAACAAACGAGTTAGCTTCAAATCCATGCGAAACACATGATTTAGCTTCAAAACAATGCGAAGTAGATGGATTATCTTCGAATCCATGCGAAACAAATGGTTTATCTTCAAATACTTGTGATATACATGATTTAGATTTAACAGCATGCGAAACAAACGAGTTATCTTCAAATCCAATCGAAACACATGATTTAGCTTCAAATGAATGCGAAGAACATGGATTATCTTCGAATCCATGCGAAACAAATGGTTTAGCTTCAAATACTTGTGATGTACATGATTTAGCTTCAACTGCATGCGAAAAAAACGAGTTAGCTTCAAATCCATGCGAAACACATGATTTATCTTCAAATCTATGCGAAGTAGAAGGCTGATTTTCGAATCCATGCGAAGCAAATGGTTTGGCTTCAAATACTTGTGATATACATGATTTAGCTTCAACTGCATGCGAAACAAACGAGTTAACTTCAAATCCATGCGAAACACATGATTTAGCTTCAAATCAATGCGAAGTGGAAGGCTTACCTTCGAATCCATGCGAAACATATGATATAGCTTCAAATACTTGTGATATACATGGTATAGCTTCAACTGCATGCGAAACAAACGAGTTAGCTTCAAATCCATGCGAAACACATGATTTAGCTTCAAATCAATGCGAAGTAGGAGGCTTATCTTCGAATCCATGCGAAACAAATGGTTTATCTTCAAATACTTGTGATATACATGATTTAGCTTTATCAGCATGCGAAACAAACGAGTTATCTTCAAATCCAATCGAAACACATGATTTAGCTTCAAATGAATGCGAAGAACATGGATTATCTTCGAATCCATGCGACAAATGGTTTAGCTTCAAATACTTGTGATGTACATGATTTAGCTTCAACTGCATGCGAAAAAAACGAGTTAGCTTCAAATCCATGCGAAACACATGATTTAGCATCTAATCAATGCGAAGTAGAAGGCTGATTTTCGAATCCATGCGAAGCAAATGGTTTGGCTTCAAATACTTGTGATACACTTGATTTAGCTTCAACAGCATGCGAAACAAACGAGTTAGATACAAATCCATGCGAAACACATGATTTAGCTTCAAATCAATGCGAAGTAGATTTCTTATCTTCGAATACATGCGAAACAAATGGGTTAGCTTCAAATACTTGTGATATACATGATTTAGCTTCAACAGCATGCGAAACAAACGAGTTATCTTCAAATCCAAGCGAAACACATGATTTAGCTTCAAATTAATGCGAAGTAGATGGATTATCTTCGAATGCATGCGACAAATGGTTTAGCTTCAAATACTTGTGATGTACATGATTTAGCTTCAACTGCATGCGAAAAAAACGAGTTAGCTTCAAATGAATGCGAAGAACATGGATTATCTTCGAATCCATGCGAAACAAATGGTTTAGCTTCAAATACTTGTGATGTACATGATTTAGCTTCAACTGCATGCGAAAAAAACGAGTTAGCTTCAAATCCATGCGAAACACATGATTTATCTTCAAATCTATGCGAAGTAGAAGGCTGATTTTCGAATCCATGCGAAGCAAATGGTTTGGCTTCAAATACTTGTGATATACATGATTTAGCTTCAACTGCATGCGAAACAAACGAGTTAACTTCAAATCCATGCGAAACACATGATTTAGCTTCAAATCAATGCGAAGTGGAAGGCTTACCTTCGAATCCATGCGAAACATATGATATAGCTTCAAATACTTGTGATATACATGGTATAGCTTCAACTGCATGCGAAACAAACGAGTTAGCTTCAAATCCATGCGAAACACATGATTTAGCTTCAAATCAATGCGAAGTAGGAGGCTTATCTTCGAATCCATGCGAAACAAATGGTTTATCTTCAAATACTTGTGATATACATGATTTAGCTTTATCAGCATGCGAAACAAACGAGTTATCTTCAAATCCAATCGAAACACATGATTTAGCTTCAAATGAATGCGAAGAACATGGATTATCTTCGAATCCATGCGACAAATGGTTTAGCTTCAAATACTTGTGATGTACATGATTTAGCTTCAACTGCATGCGAAACAAACGAGTTAACTTCAAATCCATGCGAAAGACATGATTTAGCTTCAAATCAATGTGAAGTGGAAGGCTTACCTTCGAATCCACGCGAAACGAATAGTTTAGCTTCAAATACTAGTGATATACATGGTTCAGCTTCAACTGCATGCGAAACAAACGAGTTAGCTCCAAATCCATGCGAAACACATGATTTAGCTTCAAATCAATGCGAAGTAGATGGATTATCTTCGAATCCATGCGAAACAAATGGTTTATCTTCAAATACTTGTGATATACATGATTTAGCTTTAACAGCATGCGAAACAAACGAGTTATCTTCAAATCCAATCGAAACACATGATTTAGCTTCAAATGAATGCGAAGAACATGGATTATCTTCGAATCCATGCGAAACAAATGGTTTAGCTTCAAATACTTGTGATGTACATGATTTAGCTTCAACTGCATGCGAAAAAAACGAGTTAGCTTCAAATCCATGCGAAACACATGATTTAGCATCTAATCAATGCGAAGTAGAAGGCTGATTTTCGAATCCATGCGAAGCAAATGGTTTGGCTTCAAATACTTCTGATATACATGATTTAGCTTCAACTGCATGCGAAACAAACGAGTTAACTTCAAATCCATGCGAAACACATGATTTAGCTTCAAATCAATGCGAAGTGGAAGGCTTACCTTCGAATCCATGCGAAATATATGATATAGCTTCAAATATTTGTGATATACATGGTATAGCTTCAACTGCATGCGAAACCATCGAGTTAGCTTCAAATCCATGCGAAACACATGATTTAGCTTCAAATCAATGCGAAGTAGGAGGCTTATCTTCGAATCCATGCGAAACAAATGATATAGCTTCAAATACTTGTGATATACACGATTTAGCTTCAACAGCATGCGAAACAAACGAGTTAGATTCAAATCCATGCGAAACACATGATTTAGCTTCAAATCAATGCGAAGTAGAAGGCTTATGTTCGAATCCATGCGAAACAATTGGATTAGCTTCATATACTTGCGATATACATGATTTAGCTTCAACAGCATGCGAAATAAACAAGTTAGATTCAAATACATGCGAAACACATGATTTAACTTCAAATCAATGCGAAGTAGAAGGGTTATTTTCGAATCCATACGAAACAAATGGTTTAGCTGCAAATACTTGTGATATACATGATTTAGCTTCAACTGCATGCGAAACAAACGAGTTAACTTCAAATCCATGCGAAACACATGATTTAGCTTCAAATCAATGCGAAGTGGAAGACTTACCTTCGAATCCATGCGAAACGAATAGTTCAGCTTCAAATACTTGTGATATACATGATTCAGCTTCAACTGCATGCGAAACAAACGAGTTAGCTTCAAATCCATGCGAAACACATGATTTAGCTTCAAATCAATGCGAAGTAGGAGGCTTATCTTCGAATCCATGCGAAACAAATGGTTTAGCTTCAAATACTTGTGATATACATGATTTAGCTTCAACAGCATGCGAAACAAACGAGTTATCTTCAAATCCAAGCGAAACACATGATTTAGCTTCAAATCAATGCGAAGTAGATGGATTATCTTCGAATCCATGCGACAAATGGTTTATCTTCAAATACTTGTGATGTACATGATTTAGCTTCAACTGCATGCGAAAAAAACGAGTTAGCTTCAAAACCATGCGAAACACATGATTTAGCTTCAAATCAATGCGAATTAGAAGGGTTATTTTCGAATCCATGCGAAACATATGATATAGCTTGAAATACTTGTGATATACATGATTTAGCTTCAACAACATGCGAAACAAACGAGTTAGCTTCAAATCCATGCGAAACACATGATTTAGCTTCAAATCAATGCGAATTAGAAGGGTTATCTTGGAATCCATGCGAAACATATGATATAGCTTCAAATACTTGTGATATACATGGTTCAGCTTCAACTGCATGCGAAACAAACGAGTTAGCTTCAAATCCATGCGAAACACATGATTTAGCTTCAAATCAATGCGAAGTAGGAGACTTATCTTCGAATCCATGCGAAACAAATGGTTTAGCTTCAAATACTTGTGATATACATGATTTAGCTTCAACAGCATGCGAAACAAACGAGTTATCATCAAATCCAATCGAAACACATGATTTAGCTTCAAATGAATGCGAAGAACATGGATTATCTTCGAATCCATGCGAAACAAATGGTTTAGCTTCAAATACTTGTGATGTACATGATTTAGCTTCAACTGCATGCGAAAAAAACGAGTTAGCTTCAAATCCATGCGAAACACATGATTTATCTTCAAATCTATGCGAAGTAGAAGGCTGATTTTCGAATCCATGCGAAGCAAATGGTTTGGCTTCAAATACTTGTGATATACATGATTTAGCCCCAACTGCATGCGAAACAAACGAGTTAACTTCAAATCCATGCGAAACACATGATTTAGCTTCAAATCAATGCGAAGTGGAAGGCTTACCTTCGAATCCATGCGAAACATATGATATAGCTTCAAATACTTGTGATATACATGGTATAGCTTCAACTGCATGCGAAACAAACGAGTTAGCTTCAAATCCATGCGAAACACATGATTTAGCTTCAAATCAATGCGAAGTAGGAGGCTTATCTACGAATCCATGCGAAACAAATGGTTTATCTTCAAATACTTGTGATATACATGATTTAGCTTTATCAGCATGCGAAACAAACGAGTTATCTTCAAATCCAATCGAAACACATGATTTAGCTTCAAATGAATGCGAAGAACATGGATTATCTTCGAATCCATGCGACAAATGGTTTAGCTTCAAATACTTGTGATGTACATGATTTAGCTTCAACTGCATGCGAAAAAAACGAGTTAGCTTCAAATCCATGCGAAACACATGATTTAGCATCTAATCAATGCGAAGTAGAAGGCTGATTTTCGAATCCATGCGAAGCAAATGGTTTGGCTTCAAATACTTGTGATACACTTGATTTAGCTTCAACAGCATGCGAAACAAACGAGTTAGATACAAATCCATGCGAAACACATGATTTAGCTTCAAATCAATGCGAAGTAGATGGCTTATCTTCGAATACATGCGAAACAAATGGGTTAGCTTCAAATACTTGTGATATACATGATTTAGCTTCAACAGCATGCGAAACAAACGAGTTATCTTCAAATCCAATCGAAACACATGATTTAGCTTCAAATGAATGCGAAGAACATGGATTATCTTCGAATCCATGCGACAAATGGTTTAGCTTCAAATACTTGTGATGTACATGATTTAGCTTCAACTGCATGCGAAAAAAACGAGTTAGCTTCAAATCCATGCGAAACACATGATTTAGCATCTAATCAATGCGAAGTAGAAGGCTGATTTTCGAATCCATGCGAAGCAAATGGTTTGGCTTCAAATACTTGTGATACACTTGATTTAGCTTCAACAGCATGCGAAACAAACGAGTTAGATACAAATCCATGCGAAACACATGATTTAGCTTCAAATCAATGCGAAGTAGATGGCTTATCTTCGAATACATGCGAAACAAATGGGTTAGCTTCAAATACTTGTGATATACATGATTTAGCTTCAACAGCATGCGAAACAAACGAGTTATCTTCAAATCCAAGCGAAACACATGATTTAGCTTCAAATTAATGCGAAGTAGATGGATTATCTTCGAATGCATGCGACAAATGGTTTAGCTTCAAATACTTGTGATGTACATGATTTAGCTTCAACTGCATGCGAAAAAAACGAGTTTAGCTTCAAATCCAAGCGAAACACATGATTTAGCTTCAAATCAATGCGAATTAGAAGGGTTATCTTCGAATCCATGCGAAACATATGATATAGCTTCAAATACTTGTGATATACATGATTTAGATTCAACAGCATGCGAAACAAACGAGTTAGCTTCAAATCCATGCGAAACACATGATTTAGCTTCAAAACAATGCGAAGTAGATGGATTATCTTCGAATCCATGCGAAACAAATGGTTTATCTTCAAATACTTGTGATATACATGATTTAGATTTAACAGCATGCGAAACAAACGAGTTATCTTCAAATCCAATCGAAACACATGATTTAGCTTCAAATGAATGCGAAGAACATGGATTATCTTCGAATCCATGCGAAACAAATGGTTTAGCTTCAAATACTTGTGATGTACATGATTTAGCTTCAACTGCATGCGAAAAAAACGAGTTAGCTTCAAATCCATGCGAAACACATGATTTATCTTCAAATCTATGCGAAGTAGAAGGCTGATTTTCGAATCCATGCGAAGCAAATGGTTTGGCTTCAAATACTTGTGATATACATGATTTAGCTTCAACTGCATGCGAAACAAACGAGTTAACTTCAAATCCATGCGAAACACATGATTTAGCTTCAAATCAATGCGAAGTGGAAGGCTTACCTTCGAATCCATGCGAAACATATGATATAGCTTCAAATACTTGTGATATACATGGTATAGCTTCAACTGCATGCGAAACAAACGAGTTAGCTTCAAATCCATGCGAAACACATGATTTAGCTTCAAATCAATGCGAAGTAGGAGGCTTATCTTCGAATCCATGCGAAACAAATGGTTTATCTTCAAATACTTGTGATATACATGATTTAGCTTTATCAGCATGCGAAACAAACGAGTTATCTTCAAATCCAATCGAAACACATGATTTAGCTTCAAATGAATGCGAAGAACATGGATTATCTTCGAATCCATGCGACAAATGGTTTAGCTTCAAATACTTGTGATGTACATGATTTAGCTTCAACTGCATGCGAAAAAAACGAGTTAGCTTCAAATCCATGCGAAACACATGATTTAGCATCTAATCAATGCGAAGTAGAAGGCTGATTTTCGAATCCATGCGAAGCAAATGGTTTGGCTTCAAATACTTGTGATACACTTGATTTAGCTTCAACAGCATGCGAAACAAACGAGTTAGATACAAATCCATGCGAAACACATGATTTAGCTTCAAATCAATGCGAAGTAGATGGCTTATCTTCGAATACATGCGAAACAAATGGGTTAGCTTCAAATACTTGTGATATACATGATTTAGCTTCAACAGCATGCGAAACAAACGAGTTATCTTCAAATCCAAGCGAAACACATGATTTAGCTTCAAATTAATGCGAAGTAGATGGATTATCTTCGAATGCATGCGACAAATGGTTTAGCTTCAAATACTTGTGATGTACATGATTTAGCTTCAACTGCATGCGAAAAAAACGAGTTTAGCTTCAAATCCAAGCGAAACACATGATTTAGCTTCAAATCAATGCGAATTAGAAGGGTTATCTTCGAATCCATGCGAAACATATGATATAGCTTCAAATACTTGTGATATACGTGATTTAGATTCAACAGCATGCGAAACAAACGAGTTAGCTTCAAATCCATGCGAAACACATGATTTAGCTTCAAAACAATGCGAAGTAGATGGATTATCTTCGAATCCATGCGAAACAAATGGTTTATCTTCAAATACTTGTGATATACATGATTTAGATTTAACAGCATGCGAAACAAACGAATTATCTTCAAATCCAATCGAAACACATGATTTAGCTTCAAATGAATGCGAAGAACATGGATTATCTTCGAATCCATGCGAAACAAATGGTTTAGCTTCAAATACTTGTGATGTACATGATTTAGCTTCAACTGCATGCGAAAAAAACGAGTTAGCTTCAAATCCATGCGAAACACATGATTTATCTTCAAATCTATGCGAAGTAGAAGGCTGATTTTCGAATCCATGCGAAGCAAATGGTTTGGCTTCAAATACTTGTGATATACATGATTTAGCTTCAACTGCATGCGAAACAAACGAGTTAACTTCAAATCCATGCGAAACACATGATTTAGCTTCAAATCAATGCGAAGTGGAAGGCTTACCTTCGAATCCATGCGAAACATATGATATAGCTTCAAATACTTGTGATATACATGGTATAGCTTCAACTGCATGCGAAACAAACGAGTTAGCTTCAAATCCATGCGAAACACATGATTTAGCTTCAAATCAATGCGAAGTAGGAGGCTTATCTTCGAATCCATGCGAAACAAATGGTTTATCTTCAAATACTTGTGATATACATGATTTAGCTTTATCAGCATGCGAAACAAACGAGTTATCTTCAAATCCAATCGAAACACATGATTTAGCTTCAAATGAATGCGAAGAACATGGATTATCTTCGAATCCATGCGACAAATGGTTTAGCTTCAAATACTTGTGATGTACATGATTTAGCTTCAACTGCATGCGAAAAAAACGAGTTAGCTTCAAATCCATGCGAAACACATGATTTAGCATCTAATCAATGCGAAGTAGAAGGCTGATTTTCGAATCCATGCGAAGCAAATGGTTTGGCTTCAAATACTTGTGATACACTTGATTTAGCTTCAACAGCATGCGAAACAAACGAGTTAGATACAAATCCATGCGAAACACATGATTTAGCTTCAAATCAATGCGAAGTAGATGGCTTATCTTCGAATACATGCGAAACAAATGGGTTAGCTTCAAATACTTGTGATATACATGATTTAGCTTCAACAGCATGCGAAACAAACGAGTTATCTTCAAATCCAAGCGAAACACATGATTTAGCTTCAAATTAATGCGAAGTAGATGGATTATCTTCGAATGCATGCGACAAATGGTTTAGCTTCAAATACTTGTGATGTACATGATTTAGCTTCAACTGCATGCGAAAAAAACGAGTTTAGCTTCAAATCCAAGCGAAACACATGATTTAGCTTCAAATCAATGCGAATTAGAAGGGTTATCTTCGAATCCATGCGAAACATATGATATAGCTTCAAATACTTGTGATATACATGATTTAGATTCAACAGCATGCGAAACAAACGAGTTAGCTTCAAATTCATGCGAAACACATGATTTAGCTTCAAAACAATGCGAAGTAGATGGATTATCTTCGAATCCATGCGAAACAAATGGTTTATCTTCAAATACTTGTGATATACATGATTTAGATTTAACAGCATGCGAAACAAACGAGTTATCTTCAAATCCAATCGAAACACATGATTTAGCTTCAAATGAATGCGAAGAACATGGATTATCTTCGAATCCATGCGAAACAAATGGTTTAGCTTCAAATACTTGTGATGTACATGATTTAGCTTCAACTGCATGCGAAAAAAACGAGTTAGCTTCAAATGAATGCGAAGAACATGGATTATCTTCGAATCCATGCGAAACAAATGGTTTAGCTTCAAATACTTGTGATGTACATGATTTAGCTTCAACTGCATGCGAAAAAAACGAGTTAGCTTCAAATCCATGCGAAACACATGATTTATCTTCAAATCTATGCGAAGTAGAAGGCTGATTTTCGAATCCATGCGAAGCAAATGGTTTGGCTTCAAATACTTGTGATATACATGATTTAGCTTCAACTGCATGCGAAACAAACGAGTTAACTTCAAATCCATGCGAAACACATGATTTAGCTTCAAATCAATGCGAAGTGGAAGGCTTACCTTCGAATCCATGCGAAACATATGATATAGCTTCAAATACTTGTGATATACATGGTATAGCTTCAACTGCATGCGAAACAAACGAGTTAGCTTCAAATCCATGCGAAACACATGATTTAGCTTCAAATCAATGCGAAGTAGGAGGCTTATCTTCGAATCCATGCGAAACAAATGGTTTATCTTCAAATACTTGTGATATACATGATTTAGCTTTATCAGCATGCGAAACAAACGAGTTATCTTCAAATCCAATCGAAACACATGATTTAGCTTCAAATGAATGCGAAGAACATGGATTATCTTCGAATCCATGCGACAAATGGTTTAGCTTCAAATACTTGTGATGTACATGATTTAGCTTCAACTGCATGCGAAACAAACGAGTTAACTTCAAATCCATGCGAAAGACATGATTTAGCTTCAAATCAATGTGAAGTGGAAGGCTTACCTTCGAATCCACGCGAAACGAATAGTTTAGCTTCAAATACTAGTGATATACATGGTTCAGCTTCAACTGCATGCGAAACAAACGAGTTAGCTCCAAATCCATGCGAAACACATGATTTAGCTTCAAATCAATGCGAAGTAGATGGATTATCTTCGAATCCATGCGAAACAAATGGTTTATCTTCAAATACTTGTGATATACATGATTTAGCTTTAACAGCATGCGAAACAAACGAGTTATCTTCAAATCCAATCGAAACACATGATTTAGCTTCAAATGAATGCGAAGAACATGGATTATCTTCGAATCCATGCGAAACAAATGGTTTAGCTTCAAATGCTTGTGATGTACATGATTTAGCTTCAACTGCATGCGAAAAAAACGAGTTAGCTTCAAATCCATGCGAAACACATGATTTAGCATCTAATCAATGCGAAGTAGAAGGCTGATTTTCGAATCCATGCGAAGCAAATGGTTTGGCTTCAAATACTTCTGATATACATGATTTAGCTTCAACTGCATGCGAAACAAACGAGTTAACTTCAAATCCATGCGAAACACATGATTTAGCTTCAAATCAATGCGAAGTGGAAGGCTTACCTTCGAATCCATGCGAAATATATGATATAGCTTCAAATATTTGTGATATACATGGTATAGCTTCAACTGCATGCGAAACCATCGAGTTAGCTTCAAATCCATGCGAAACACATGATTTAGCTTCAAATCAATGCGAAGTAGGAGGCTTATCTTCGAATCCATGCGAAACAAATGATATAGCTTCAAATACTTGTGCTATACACGATTTAGCTTCAACAGCATGCGAAACAAACGAGTTAGATTCAAATCCATGCGAAACACATGATTTAGCTTCAAATCAATGCGAAGTAGAAGGCTTATGTTCGAATCCATGCGAAACAATTGGATTAGCTTCATATACTTGCGATATACATGATTTAGCTTCAACAGCATGCGAAATAAACAAGTTAGATTCAAATACATGCGAAACACATGATTTAACTTCAAATCAATGCGAAGTAGAAGGGTTATTTTCGAATCCATACGAAACAAATGGTTTAGCTGCAAATACTTGTGATATACATGATTTAGCTTCAACTGCATGCGAAACAAACGAGTTAACTTCAAATCCATGCGAAACACATGATTTAGCTTCAAATCAATGCGAAGTGGAAGACTTACCTTCGAATCCATGCGAAACGAATAGTTCAGCTTCAAATACTTGTGATATACATGATTCAGCTTCAACTGCATGCGAAACAAACGAGTTAGCTTCAAATCCATGCGAAACACATGATTTAGCTTCAAATCAATGCGAAGTAGGAGGCTTATCTTCGAATCCATGCGAAACAAATGGTTTAGCTTCAAATACTTGTGATATACATGATTTAGCTTCAACAGCATGCGAAACAAACGAGTTATCTTCAAATCCAAGCGAAACACATGATTTAGCTTCAAATCAATGCGAAGTAGATGGATTATCTTCGAATCCATGCGACAAATGGTTTATCTTCAAATACTTGTGATGTACATGATTTAGCTTCAACTGCATGCGAAAAAAACGAGTTAGCTTCAAAACCATGCGAAACACATGATTTAGCTTCAAATCAATGCGAATTAGAAGGGTTATTTTCGAATCCATGCGAAACATATGATATAGCTTGAAATACTTGTGATATACATGATTTAGCTTCAACAACATGCGAAACAAACGAGTTAGCTTCAAATCCATGCGAAACACATGATTTAGCTTCAAATCAATGCGAATTAGAAGGGTTATCTTGGAATCCATGCGAAACATATGATATAGCTTCAAATACTTGTGATATACATGGTTCAGCTTCAACTGCATGCGAAACAAACGAGTTAGCTTCAAATCCATGCGAAACACATGATTTAGCTTCAAATCAATGCGAAGTAGGAGACTTATCTTCGAATCCATGCGAAACAAATGGTTTAGCTTCAAATACTTGTGATATACATGATTTAGCTTCAACAGCATGCGAAACAAACGAGTTATCATCAAATCCAATCGAAACACATGATTTAGCTTCAAATGAATGCGAAGAACATGGATTATCTTCGAATCCATGCGAAACAAATGGTTTAGCTTCAAATACTTGTGATGTACATGATTTAGCTTCAACTGCATGCGAAAAAAACGAGTTAGCTTCAAATCCATGCGAAACACATGATTTATCTTCAAATCTATGCGAAGTAGAAGGCTGATTTTCGAATCCATGCGAAGCAAATGGTTTGGCTTCAAATACTTGTGATATACATGATTTAGCCCCAACTGCATGCGAAACAAACGAGTTAACTTCAAATCCATGCGAAACACATGATTTAGCTTCAAATCAATGCGAAGTGGAAGGCTTACCTTCGAATCCATGCGAAACATATGATATAGCTTCAAATACTTGTGATATACATGGTATAGCTTCAACTGCATGCGAAACAAACGAGTTAGCTTCAAATCCATGCGAAACACATGATTTAGCTTCAAATCAATGCGAAGTAGGAGGCTTATCTACGAATCCATGCGAAACAAATGGTTTATCTTCAAATACTTGTGATATACATGATTTAGCTTTATCAGCATGCGAAACAAACGAGTTATCTTCAAATCCAATCGAAACACATGATTTAGCTTCAAATGAATGCGAAGAACATGGATTATCTTCGAATCCATGCGACAAATGGTTTAGCTTCAAATACTTGTGATGTACATGATTTAGCTTCAACTGCATGCGAAAAAAACGAGTTAGCTTCAAATCCATGCGAAACACATGATTTAGCATCTAATCAATGCGAAGTAGAAGGCTGATTTTCGAATCCATGCGAAGCAAATGGTTTGGCTTCAAATACTTGTGATACACTTGATTTAGCTTCAACAGCATGCGAAACAAACGAGTTAGATACAAATCCATGCGAAACACATGATTTAGCTTCAAATCAATGCGAAGTAGATGGCTTATCTTCGAATACATGCGAAACAAATGGGTTAGCTTCAAATACTTGTGATATACATGATTTAGCTTCAACAGCATGCGAAACAAACGAGTTATCTTCAAATCCAATCGAAACACATGATTTAGCTTCAAATGAATGCGAAGAACATGGATTATCTTCGAATCCATGCGACAAATGGTTTAGCTTCAAATACTTGTGATGTACATGATTTAGCTTCAACTGCATGCGAAAAAAACGAGTTAGCTTCAAATCCATGCGAAACACATGATTTAGCATCTAATCAATGCGAAGTAGAAGGCTGATTTTCGAATCCATGCGAAGCAAATGGTTTGGCTTCAAATACTTGTGATACACTTGATTTAGCTTCAACAGCATGCGAAACAAACGAGTTAGATACAAATCCATGCGAAACACATGATTTAGCTTCAAATCAATGCGAAGTAGATGGCTTATCTTCGAATACATGCGAAACAAATGGGTTAGCTTCAAATACTTGTGATATACATGATTTAGCTTCAACAGCATGCGAAACAAACGAGTTATCTTCAAATCCAAGCGAAACACATGATTTAGCTTCAAATTAATGCGAAGTAGATGGATTATCTTCGAATGCATGCGACAAATGGTTTAGCTTCAAATACTTGTGATGTACATGATTTAGCTTCAACTGCATGCGAAAAAAACGAGTTTAGCTTCAAATCCAAGCGAAACACATGATTTAGCTTCAAATCAATGCGAATTAGAAGGGTTATCTTCGAATCCATGCGAAACATATGATATAGCTTCAAATACTTGTGATATACATGATTTAGATTCAACAGCATGCGAAACAAACGAGTTAGCTTCAAATCCATGCGAAACACATGATTTAGCTTCAAAACAATGCGAAGTAGATGGATTATCTTCGAATCCATGCGAAACAAATGGTTTATCTTCAAATACTTGTGATATACATGATTTAGATTTAACAGCATGCGAAACAAACGAGTTATCTTCAAATCCAATCGAAACACATGATTTAGCTTCAAATGAATGCGAAGAACATGGATTATCTTCGAATCCATGCGAAACAAATGGTTTAGCTTCAAATACTTGTGATGTACATGATTTAGCTTCAACTGCATGCGAAAAAAACGAGTTAGCTTCAAATCCATGCGAAACACATGATTTATCTTCAAATCTATGCGAAGTAGAAGGCTGATTTTCGAATCCATGCGAAGCAAATGGTTTGGCTTCAAATACTTGTGATATACATGATTTAGCTTCAACTGCATGCGAAACAAACGAGTTAACTTCAAATCCATGCGAAACACATGATTTAGCTTCAAATCAATGCGAAGTGGAAGGCTTACCTTCGAATCCATGCGAAACATATGATATAGCTTCAAATACTTGTGATATACATGGTATAGCTTCAACTGCATGCGAAACAAACGAGTTAGCTTCAAATCCATGCGAAACACATGATTTAGCTTCAAATCAATGCGAAGTAGGAGGCTTATCTTCGAATCCATGCGAAACAAATGGTTTATCTTCAAATACTTGTGATATACATGATTTAGCTTTATCAGCATGCGAAACAAACGAGTTATCTTCAAATCCAATCGAAACACATGATTTAGCTTCAAATGAATGCGAAGAACATGGATTATCTTCGAATCCATGCGACAAATGGTTTAGCTTCAAATACTTGTGATGTACATGATTTAGCTTCAACTGCATGCGAAAAAAACGAGTTAGCTTCAAATCCATGCGAAACACATGATTTAGCATCTAATCAATGCGAAGTAGAAGGCTGATTTTCGAATCCATGCGAAGCAAATGGTTTGGCTTCAAATACTTGTGATACACTTGATTTAGCTTCAACAGCATGCGAAACAAACGAGTTAGATACAAATCCATGCGAAACACATGATTTAGCTTCAAATCAATGCGAAGTAGATGGCTTATCTTCGAATACATGCGAAACAAATGGGTTAGCTTCAAATACTTGTGATATACATGATTTAGCTTCAACAGCATGCGAAACAAACGAGTTATCTTCAAATCCAAGCGAAACACATGATTTAGCTTCAAATTAATGCGAAGTAGATGGATTATCTTCGAATGCATGCGACAAATGGTTTAGCTTCAAATACTTGTGATGTACATGATTTAGCTTCAACTGCATGCGAAAAAAACGAGTTTAGCTTCAAATCCAAGCGAAACACATGATTTAGCTTCAAATCAATGCGAATTAGAAGGGTTATCTTCGAATCCATGCGAAACATATGATATAGCTTCAAATACTTGTGATATACATGATTTAGATTCAACAGCATGCGAAACAAACGAGTTAGCTTCAAATTCATGCGAAACACATGATTTAGCTTCAAAACAATGCGAAGTAGATGGATTATCTTCGAATCCATGCGAAACAAATGGTTTATCTTCAAATACTTGTGATATACATGATTTAGATTTAACAGCATGCGAAACAAACGAGTTATCTTCAAATCCAATCGAAACACATGATTTAGCTTCAAATGAATGCGAAGAACATGGATTATCTTCGAATCCATGCGAAACAAATGGTTTAGCTTCAAATACTTGTGATGTACATGATTTAGCTTCAACTGCATGCGAAAAAAACGAGTTAGCTTCAAATGAATGCGAAGAACATGGATTATCTTCGAATCCATGCGAAACAAATGGTTTAGCTTCAAATACTTGTGATGTACATGATTTAGCTTCAACTGCATGCGAAAAAAACGAGTTAGCTTCAAATCCATGCGAAACACATGATTTATCTTCAAATCTATGCGAAGTAGAAGGCTGATTTTCGAATCCATGCGAAGCAAATGGTTTGGCTTCAAATACTTGTGATATACATGATTTAGCTTCAACTGCATGCGAAACAAACGAGTTAACTTCAAATCCATGCGAAACACATGATTTAGCTTCAAATCAATGCGAAGTGGAAGGCTTACCTTCGAATCCATGCGAAACATATGATATAGCTTCAAATACTTGTGATATACATGGTATAGCTTCAACTGCATGCGAAACAAACGAGTTAGCTTCAAATCCATGCGAAACACATGATTTAGCTTCAAATCAATGCGAAGTAGGAGGCTTATCTTCGAATCCATGCGAAACAAATGGTTTATCTTCAAATACTTGTGATATACATGATTTAGCTTTATCAGCATGCGAAACAAACGAGTTATCTTCAAATCCAATCGAAACACATGATTTAGCTTCAAATGAATGCGAAGAACATGGATTATCTTCGAATCCATGCGACAAATGGTTTAGCTTCAAATACTTGTGATGTACATGATTTAGCTTCAACTGCATGCGAAAAAAACGAGTTAGCTTCAAATCCATGCGAAACACATGATTTAGCATCTAATCAATGCGAAGTAGAAGGCTGATTTTCGAATCCATGCGAAGCAAATGGTTTGGCTTCAAATACTTGTGATACACTTGATTTAGCTTCAACAGCATGCGAAACAAACGAGTTAGATACAAATCCATGCGAAACACATGATTTAGCTTCAAATCAATGCGAAGTAGATGGCTTATCTTCGAATACATGCGAAACAAATGGGTTAGCTTCAAATACTTGTGATATACATGATTTAGCTTCAACAGCATGCGAAACAAACGAGTTATCTTCAAATCCAATCGAAACACATGATTTAGCTTCAAATGAATGCGAAGAACATGGATTATCTTCGAATCCATGCGACAAATGGTTTAGCTTCAAATACTTGTGATGTACATGATTTAGCTTCAACTGCATGCGAAAAAAACGAGTTAGCTTCAAATCCATGCGAAACACATGATTTAGCATCTAATCAATGCGAAGTAGAAGGCTGATTTTCGAATCCATGCGAAGCAAATGGTTTGGCTTCAAATACTTGTGATACACTTGATTTAGCTTCAACAGCATGCGAAACAAACGAGTTAGATACAAATCCATGCGAAACACATGATTTAGCTTCAAATCAATGCGAAGTAGATGGCTTATCTTCGAATACATGCGAAACAAATGGGTTAGCTTCAAATACTTGTGATATACATGATTTAGCTTCAACAGCATGCGAAACAAACGAGTTATCTTCAAATCCAAGCGAAACACATGATTTAGCTTCAAATTAATGCGAAGTAGATGGATTATCTTCGAATGCATGCGACAAATGGTTTAGCTTCAAATACTTGTGATGTACATGATTTAGCTTCAACTGCATGCGAAAAAAACGAGTTTAGCTTCAAATCCAAGCGAAACACATGATTTAGCTTCAAATCAATGCGAATTAGAAGGGTTATCTTCGAATCCATGCGAAACATATGATATAGCTTCAAATACTTGTGATATACATGATTTAGATTCAACAGCATGCGAAACAAACGAGTTAGCTTCAAATCCATGCGAAACACATGATTTAGCTTCAAAACAATGCGAAGTAGATGGATTATCTTCGAATCCATGCGAAACAAATGGTTTATCTTCAAATACTTGTGATATACATGATTTAGATTTAACAGCATGCGAAACAAACGAGTTATCTTCAAATCCAATCGAAACACATGATTTAGCTTCAAATGAATGCGAAGAACATGGATTATCTTCGAATCCATGCGAAACAAATGGTTTAGCTTCAAATACTTGTGATGTACATGATTTAGCTTCAACTGCATGCGAAAAAAACGAGTTAGCTTCAAATGCATGCGAAACACATGATTTATCTTCAAATCTATGCGAAGTAGAAGGCTGATTTTCGAATCCATGCGAAGCAAATGGTTTGGCTTCAAATACTTGTGATATACATGATTTAGCTTCAACTGCATGCGAAACAAACGAGTTAACTTCAAATCCATGCGAAATACATGATTTAGCTTCAAATCAATGCGAAGTGGAAGGCTTACCTTCGAATCCATGCGAAACATATGATATAGCTTCAAATACTTGTGATATACATGGTATAGCTTCAACTGCATGCGAAACAAACGAGTTAGCTTCAAATCCATGCGAAACACATGATTTAGCTTCAAATCAATGCGAAGTAGGAGGCTTATCTTCGAATCCATGCGAAACAAATGGTTTATCTTCAAATACTTGTGATATACATGATTTAGCTTTATCAGCATGCGAAACAAACGAGTTATCTTCAAATCCAATCGAAACACATGATTTAGCTTCAAATGAATGCGAAGAACATGGATTATCTTCGAATCCATGCGACAAATGGTTTAGCTTCAAATACTTGTGATGTACATGATTTAGCTTCAACTGCATGCGAAAAAAACGAGTTAGCTTCAAATCCATGCGAAACACATTATTTAGCATCTAATCAATGCGAAGTAGAAGGCTGATTTTCGAATCCATGCGAAGCAAATGGTTTGGCTTCAAATACTTGTGATACACTTGATTTAGCTTCAACAGCATGCGAAACAAACGAGTTAGATACAAATCCATGCGAAACACATGATTTAGCTTCAAATCAATGCGAAGTAGATGGCTTATCTTCGAATACATGCGAAACAAATGGGTTAGCTTCAAATACTTGTGATATACATGATTTAGCTTCAACAGCATGCGAAACAAACGAGTTATCTTCAAATCCAAGCGAAACACATGATTTAGCTTCAAATTAATGCGAAGTAGATGGATTATCTTCGAATGCATGCGACAAATGGTTTAGCTTCAAATACTTGTGATGTACATGATTTAGCTTCAACTGCATGCGAAAAAAACGAGTTTAGCTTCAAATCCAAGCGAAACACATGATTTAGCTTCAAATCAATGCGAATTAGAAGGGTTATCTTCGAATCCATGCGAAGCAAATGGTTTGGCTTCAAATACTTGTGATATACATGATTCAGCTTCAACTGCATGCGAAACAAACGAGTTAACTTCAAATCCATGCGAAACACATGATTTAGCTTCAAATCAATGCGAAGTGGAAGGCTTACCTTCGAATCCATGCGAAACATATGATATAGCTTCAAATACTTGTGAAATACATGGTTCAGCTTCAACTGCATGCGAAACAAACGAGTTAGCTTCAAATCCATGCGAAACACATGATTTAGCTTCAAATCAATGTGAAGTGGAAGGCTTACCTTCGAATCCATGCGAAACGAATAGTTTAGCTTCAAATACTTGTGATATACATGGTTCAGCTTCAACTGCATGCGAAACAAACGAGTTAGCTTCATATCCATGCGAAACACATGATTTAGCTTCAAAACAATGCGAAGTAGGGTGCTTATCTTCGAATCCATGCGAAACAAATGGTTTAGCTTCAAATACTTGTGATGTACATGATTTAGCTTCAACTGCATGCGAAAAAAACGAGTTTAGCTTCAAATCCATGCGAAACACATGATTTAGCTCCAAATCAATTCGAATTAGCAGGGTTATCTTCGAATCCATGCGAAACATATGATATAGATTCATATACTTGTGATACACATGATTTAGCTTCAACAGCATACGAAATAAAGGAGTTAGATCCAAATCCATGCGAAACACATGATTTAGCTTCAAATCAATGCGAAGTAGAAGGGTTATCTTCGAATAAATGCGAAACAAGTGGTTTATCTTCAAATACTTGTGATATACATGATTTAGTTCCAACAGTATGCGAAACAAACGAGTTAGATTCAAATCCATGCGAAACACATGATTTAGCTTCAAAACAATGCGAAGTAGATGGATTATCTTCGAATCCATGCGAAACAAATGGTTTATCTTCAAATACTTGTGATATACATGATTTAGATTTAACAGCATGCGAAACAAACGAGTTATCTTCAAATCCAATCGAAACACATGATTTAGCTTCAAATGAATGCGAAGAACATGGATTATCTTCGAATCCATGCGAAACAAATGGTTTAGCTTCAAATACTTGTGATGTACATGATTTAGCTTCAACTGCATGCGAAAAAAATGAGTTAGCTTCAAATCCATGCGAAACACATGATTTATCTTCAAATCTATGCGAAGTAGAAGGCTGATTTTCGAATCCATGCGAAGCAAATGGTTTGGCTTCAAATACTTGTGATATACATGATTTAGCTTCAACTGCATGCGAAACAAACGAGTTAACTTCAAATCCATGCGAAACACATGATTTAGCTTCAAATCAATGCGAAGTGGAAGGCTTACCTTCGAATCCATGCGAAACATATGATATAGCTTCAAATCAATGCGAAGTAGGAGCCTTATCTTCGAATCCATGCGAAACATATGATATAGCTTCAAATACTTGTGATATACACGATTTAGCTTCAACAGCATGCGAAACAAACGAGTTAGATTCAAATCCATGCGAAACACATGATTTAGCTTCAAATCAATGCGAAGTTGAAGGCTTATGTTCGAATCCATGCGAAACAATTGGATAAGCTTCATATACTTGCGATATACATGATTTAGCTTCAACAGCATGCGAAATAAACGAGTTAGATTCAAATCCATGCGAAACACATGATTTAACTTCAAATCAATGGGAAGTAGAAGGGTTATCTTCGAATCCATGCGAAACAAATGGTTTAGCTGCAAATACTTGTGATATACATGATTTAGTTTCAACTGCATGCGAAACAAACGAGTTAACTTCAAATCCATGCGAAACACATGATTTAGCTTCAAATCAATGTGAAGTGGAAGGCTTACCTTCGAATCCATGCGAAACGAATAGTTTAGCTTCAAATACTTGTGATATACATGGTTCAGCTTCAACTGCATGCGAAACAAACGAGTTAGCTTCATATCCATGCGAAACACATGATTTAGCTTCAAAACAATGCGAAGTAGGGGGCGTATCTTCGAATCCATGCGAAACAAATGGTTTAGCTTCAAATACTTGTGATATACATGATTTAGCTTCAACAGCATGCGAAACAAACGAGGTTATCTTCAAATCCAAGCGAAACACATGATTTAGCTTCAAATTAATGCGAAGTAGATGGATTATCTTCGAATGCATGCGACAAATGGTTTAGCTTCAAATACTTGTGATGTACATGATTTAGCTTCAACTGCATGCGAAAAAAACGTGTTTAGCTTCAAATCCATGCGAAACACATGATTTAGCTCCAAATCAATTCGAATTAGCAGGGTTATCTTCGAATCCATGCGAAACATATGATATAGATTCATATACTTGTGATACACATGATTTAGCTTCAACAGCATGCGAAATAAAGGAGTTAGATCCAAATCCATGCGAAACACATGATTTAGCTTCAAATCAATGCGAAGTAGAAGGGTTATCTTCGAATAAATGCGAAACAAGTGGTTTATCTTCAAATACTTGTGATATACATGATTTAGTTCCAACAGTATGCGAAACAAACGAGTTAGATTCAAATCCATGCGAAACACATGATTTAGCTTCAAATCAATGCGAAGTAAATGGATTATCTTCGAATCCATGCGAAACAAATGGTTTATCTTCAAATACTTCTGATATACATGATTTAGCTTTAACAGCATGCGAAACAAACGAGTTAGATTCAAATGCATGCGAAACACATGATTTAACTTGAAATCAATGCGAACTAGAAGGGCTATCTTCGAATCCTTGCGAAACAAATGGTTTAGCTGCAAATACTTGTGATATACATGATTTAGCTTTAACAGCATGCGAAACAAACGAGTTATCTTCAAATCCAATCGAAACACATGATTTAGCTTCAAATGAATGCGAAGAACATGGATTCTCTTCGAATCCATGCGAAACAAATGGTTTAGCTTCAAATACTTGTGATGTACATGATTTAGCTTCAACTGCATGCGAAAAAAACGAGTTAGCTTCAAATCCATGCGAAACACATGATTTATCTTCAAATCTATGCGAAGTAGAAGGCTGATTTTCGAATCCATGCGAAGCAAATGGTTTGGCTTCAAATACTTGTGATATACATGATTTAGCTTCAACTGCATGCGAAACAAACGAGTTAACTTCAAATCCATGCGAAACACATGATTTAGCTTCAAATTAATGCGAAGTGGAAGGCTTACCTTCGAATCCATGCGAAACATATGATATAGCCTCATATACTTGTAAAATACATGGTTCAGCTTCAACTGCATGCGAAACAAACGAGTTAGCTTCAAATCCATGCGAAACACATGATTTAACTTCAAATCAATGCGAAGTAGGAGGCTTATCTTCGAATCCATTCGAAACATATGATATAGCTTCAAATACTTGTGATATACACGATTTAGCTTCAACAGCATGCGAAACAAACGAGTTAGATTCAAATCCATGCGAAACACATGATTTAGCTTCAAATCAATGCGAACTAGATGGCTTATCTTCGAATACATGCGAAACAAATGGATTAGCTTCATATACTTGTGATATACATGATTTGGCTTCAACAGCATACGAAATAAACGAGTTAGATTCAAATGCATGCGAAACACATGATTTAACTTGAAATCAATGCGAAGTAGAAGGGCTATCTTCGAATCCATGCGAAATAAATGGTTTAGCTGCAAATACTTGTGATATACATGATTTAGCTTCAACTGCATGCGAAACAAACGAGTTAACTTCAAATCCATGCGAAACACATGATTTAGCTTCAAATCAATGCGAAGTGGAAGGCTTATCTTCGAATCCATGCGAAACAAATGGATTAGTTTCATATACTTGTGATACACATGATTTAGCTTCAACAGCATGCGAAATAAACGAGTTAGATCCAAATCCATGCGAAACACATGATTTAGCTTCAAATCAATGCGAAGTAGAAGGGTTATCTTCGAATCCATGCGAAACAAATCGTTTAGCTGCAAATACTTGTGATATACATGATTTAGCTTCAACTGCATGCGAAACAAACGAGTTAGCTTCAAATCCATGCGAAACACATGATTTAGCTTCAAATCAATGCGAAGTAGATGGATTATCTTCGAATCCATGCGAAACAAATGGTTTATCTTCAAATACTTGTGATATACATGATTTAGCTTTAACAGCATGCGAAACAAACGAGTTATCTTCAAATCCAATCGACACACATGATTTAGCTTCAAATGAAAGCGAAGAACATGGATTATCTTCGAATCCATGCGAAACAAGTGGTTTAGCTGCAAATACTTGTGATATACATGATTTAGCTTCAACTGCATGCGAAACAAACGAGTTAACTTCAAATCCAATCGAAACACATGATTTAGCTTCAAATGAATGCGAAGAACATGGATTCTCTTCGAATCCATGCGAAACAAATGGTTTAGCTTCAAATACTTGTGATGTACATGATTTAGCTTCAACTGCATGCGGAAAAAACGAGTTAGCTTCAAATCCATGCGAAACACATGATTTATCTTCAAATCTATGCGAAGTAGAAGGCTGATTTTCGAATCCATGCGAAGCAAATGGTTTGGCTTCAAATACTTGTGATATACATGATTTAGCTTCAACTGCATGCGAAACAAACGAGTTAACTTCAAATCCATGCGAAACACATGATTTAGCTTCAAATTAATGCGAAGTGGAAGGCTTACCTTCGAATCCATGCGAAACATATGATATAGCTTCATATACTTGTAAAATACATGGTTCAGCTTCAACTGCATGCGAAACAAACGAGTTAACTTCAAATCCAAGCGAAACACATGATTTAGCTTCAAATTAATGCGAAGTAGATGGATTATCTTCGAATGCATGCGACAAATGGTTTAGCTTCAAATACTTGTGATGTACATGATTTAGCTTCAACTGCATGCGAAACAAACAAGTTAGCTTCAAATCCATGCGAAACACATGATTTAGCATCTAATCAATGCGAAGTAGAAGGCTGATTTTCGAATCCATGCGAAGCAAATGATTTGGCTTCAAATACTTGTGATACACTTGATTTAGCTTCAACAGCATGCGAAACAAACGAGTTAGACTCAAATCCATGCGAAACACATGATTTAGCTTCAAATCAATGCGAAGTAGAAGGGTTATCTTCGAATCCATGCGAAACAAATGGTTTAGCTGCAAATACTTGTGATATACATGATTTAGCTTCAACTGCATGCGAAACAAACGACTTAACTTCAAACCCATGCGAAACACATGATTTAGCTTCAAATCAATGTGAAGTGGAAGGCTTACCTTCGAATCCATGCGAAACGAATAGTTTAGCTTCAAATACTTGTGATATACATGGTTCAGCTTCAACTGCATGCGAAACAAACGAGTTAGCTTCAAATCCATGCGAAACACATGATTTAGCTTCAAATCAATGCGAAGTAGGAGGCTTATCTTCGAATCCATGCGAAACAAATGGTTTAGCTTCAAATACTTGTGATATACATGATTTAGCTTCAACAGCATGCGAAACAAACGAGTTAGCTTAAAATCCATGCGGAACACATGATTTAGCTTCAAATCAATGCGAAGTAGAAGGCTTAGCTTCGAATAAATGCGAAACAAATGGTTTAGCTTCAAATACTTGTGATATATATGATTTAGCTTCAACAGCATGCGAAACAAACGAGTTAGCTTCAAATCCATGCGAAACACATGATTTAGCTTCAAATCAATGCGAAGTAGGAGGCTTATCTTCGATCCCATGCGATACAAATGGTTTAGCTTCAAATACTTGTGATATACATGATTTAGCTTCAACAGCATGCGAAACAAACGAGTTAGCTTCAGATCCATGCGAAACACATGATTTAGCATCAAATCAATGCGAAGTAGAAGGCTGATCTTCGAATCCATGCGTAACAAATGGTTTAGCTTCAAATACTTGTGATATACATGATTTAGCTTTAACAGCATGCGAAACAAACGAGTTATCTTCAAATCCAATCGAAACACATGATTTAGCTTCAAATCAATGCGAAGTAGATGGATTATCTTCGAATCCATGCGAAACAAATGGTTTAGCTTCAAATACTTGTGATATACATGATTTAGCTTCAACTGCATGCGAAAAAAGCGAGTTAGCTTCAAATCCATGCGAAACACATGATTTAGTATCTAATCAATGCGAAGTAGAAGGCTGATCTTCGAATCCATGCGAAACAAATGGTTTAACTTCAAATACTTGTGATATACATTATTTAGCTTTAACAGCATGCGAAACAAACGAGTTAGATTCAAATCCATGCGAAACACATGATTTAACTTGAAATCAATGCGAAGTAGAAGGGATATCTTCGAATCCATGCGAAACAAATGGTTTAGCTGCAAATACTTGTGATATACATGATTTAACTTCAACTGCATGGGAAACAAAGGAGTTAACTTCAAATCCATGCGAAACACATGATTTAGCATCTCATCAATGCGAAGTAGAAGGCTGATCTTCGAATCCATGCGAAGCAAATGGTTTGGCTTCAAATACTTGTGATATACATGATTTAGCTTCAACAGCATGCGAAACAAACGAGTTAGCTTCAAATCCATGCGAACACATGATTTAGCTTCAAATCAATGCGAAGTGGAAGGCTTGTCATCGAATCCATGCGAAGCAAATGGTTTATCTTCAAATACTTGTGATACACTTGATTTAGCTTCAACTGCATGCGAAACAAACGAGTTAGCATCAAATCCATGCGATAAACATGATTTAGATTAAAGTCAATGCGAAGTAGAAGGCTTATCTTCGAATCCATGCGAAACAAATAGTTTAGCTTCAAATACTTGTGATATACATGATTCAGCTTCAACTGCATGCGAAACAAACGAGTTAGCATCAAATCCATGCGATAAACATGATTTAGATTAAAGTCAATGCGAAGTAGAAGGCTTATCTTCGAATCCATGCGAAACAAATGGTTTTGCTTCAAATACTTGTGATATACATGATTTAGCTTCAACAGCATGCGAAACAAACGAGTTAGCTTCAAATCCATGCGAACACATGATTTAGCTTCAAATCCATGCGAAACACATGATTTAGCATCTAATCAATGCGAAGTAGAAGGCTGATTTTCGAATCCATGCGAAGCAAGTGGTTTGGCTTCAAATACTTGTGATACACTTGATTTAGCTTCAACAGCATGCGAAACAAACGAGTTAGATTCAAATCCATGCGAAACACATGATTTAGCTTCAAATCAATGCGAAGTTGATGGCTTATCTTCGAATACATGCGGAACAAGTGGATTAGCTTCATATACTTGTGATATACATGATTTAGTTTCAACAGCATACGAAATAAACGAGTTAGATTCAAATGCATGCGAAACACATGATTTAACTTGAAATCAATGCGAAGTAGAAGGGTTATCTTCGAATCCATGCGAAACAAGTGGTTTAGCTGCAAATACTTGTGATATACATGATTTAGCTTCAACTGCATGCGAAACAAACGAGTTAACTTCAAATCCATGCGAAACACATGATTTAGCTTCAAATCAATGAGAAGTGGAAGGCTTATCTTCGAATCCATGCGAAACAAATCGATTAGATTCATATACTTGTGATACACATGATTTAGCTTCAACAGCATGCGAAATAAACGAGTTAGATCCAAATCCATGCGAAACACATGATTTAGCTTCAAATCAATGCGAAGTAGAAGGGTTATCTTCGAATCCATGCGAAACAAATGGTTTAGCTGCAAATACTTGTGATATACATGATTTAGCTTCAACTGCATGCGAAACAAACGAGTTAACTTCAAATCCATGCGAAACACATGAATTAGCTTCAAATCAATGCGAAGTGGATGGCTTATCTTCGAATCCATGCGAAACATATGATATAGCTTCAAATACATGTGATATACATGATTTAGCTTCAACAGCATGCGAAACAAACGAGTTAGCTTCAAATCCATGCGAAACACCTGATTTAGCTTCAAATCAATGCGAATTAGAAGGGTTATCTTGGAATCCATACGAAACGTATGATATAGCTTCAAATACTTGTGATATACGTGATTTAGCTTCAACTGCATGCGAAAAAAGCGAGTTAGCTTCAAATCCATGCGAAACACATGATTTAGCATCTAATCAATGCGAAGTAGAAGGCTGATCTTCGAATCCATGCGAAGCAAATGGTTTGGCTTCAAATACTTGTGATACACTTGATTTAGCTTCAACAGCATGCGAAACAAACGAGTTAGCTTCAAATCCATGCGAAACACATGATTTAGCTTCAAATCAATGCGAAGTATATGGATTATCTTCGAATCCATGCGAAACAAATTGTTTAACTTCAAATACTTGTGATATACATGATTTAGCTTCAACAGCATGCGAAACAAACGAGTTAGTTTCAAGTCCATGCGAAACACATGATTTAGCTTCAAATCAATGCGAAGTGGAAGGCTTATCTTCGAACCCATGCGAAACAAATGGTTTAACTTCAAATACTTGTGATATACATTATTTAGCTTTAACAGCATGCGAAACAAACGAGTTAGATTCAAATCCATGCGAAACACATGATTTAACTTGAAATCAATGCGAAGTAGAAGGGATATCTTCGAATCCATGCGAAACAAATGGTTTAGCTGCAAATACTTGTGATATACATGATTTAACTTCAACTGCATGGGAAACAAAGGAGTTAACTTCAAATCCATGCGAGACACATGATTTAGCATCTCATCAATGCGAAGTAGAAGGCTGATCTTCGAATCCATGCGAAGCAAATGGTTTGGCTTCAAATACTTGTGATATACATGATTTAGCTTCAACAGCATGCGAAACAAACGAGTTAGCTTCAAATCCATGCGAACACATGATTTAGCTTCAAATCAATGCGAAGTGGAAGGCTTGTCATCGAATCCATGCGAAGCAAATGGTTTATCTTCAAATACTTGTGATACACTTGATTTAGCTTCAACTGCATGCGAAACAAACGAGTTAGCATCAAATCCATGCGATAAACATGATTTAGATTAAAGTCAATGCGAAGTAGAAGGCTTATCTTCGAATCCATGCGAAACAAATAGTTTAGCTTCAAATACTTGTGATATACATGATTCAGCTTCAACTGCATGCGAAACAAACGAGTTAGCATCAAATCCATGCGATAAACATGATTTAGATTAAAGTCAATGCGAAGTAGAAGGCTTATCTTCGAATCCATGCGAAACAAATGGTTTTGCTTCAATAACTTGTGATATACATGATTTAGCTTCAACAGCATGCGAAACAAACGAGTTAGCTTCAAATCCATGCGAACACATGATTTAGCTTCAAATCCATGCGAAACACATGATTTAGCATCTAATCAATGCGAAGTAGAAGGCTGATTTTCGAATCCATGCGAAGCAAGTGGTTTGGCTTCAAATACTTGTGATACACTTGATTTAGCTTCAACAGCATGCGAAACAAACGAGTTAGATTCAAATCCATGCGAAACACATGATTTAGCTTCAAATCAATGCGAAGTTGATGGCTTATCTTCGAATACATGCGGAACAAGTGGATTAGCTTCATATACTTGTGATATACATGATTTAGTTTCAACAGCATACGAAATAAACGAGTTAGATTCAAATGCATGCGAAACACATGATTTAACTTGAAATCAATGCGAAGTAGAAGGGTTATTTTCGAATCCATGCGAAACAAGTGGTTTAGCTGCAAATACTTGTGATATACATGATTTAGCTTCAACTGCATGCGAAACAAACGAGTTAACTTCAAATCCATGCGAAACACATGATTTAGCTTCAAATCAATGAGAAGTGGAAGGCTTATCTTCGAATCCATGCGAAACAAATCGATTAGATTCATATACTTGTGATACACATGATTTAGCTTCAACAGCATGCGAAATAAACGAGTTAGATCCAAATCCATGCGAAACACATGATTTAGCTTCAAATCAATGCGAAGTAGAAGGGTTATCTTCGAATCCATGCGAAACAAATGGTTTAGCTGCAAATACTTGTGATATACATGATTTAGCTTCAACTGCATGCGAAACAAACGAGTTAACTTCAAATCCATGCGAAACACATGAATTAGCTTCAAATCAATGCGAAGTGGATGGCTTATCTTCGAATCCATGCGAAACATATGATATAGCTTCAAATACATGTGATATACATGATTTAGCTTCAACAGCATGCGAAACAAACGAGTTAGCTTCAAATCCATGCGAAACACCTGATTTAGCTTCAAATCAATGCGAATTAGAAGGGTTATCTTGGAATCCATACGAAACGTATGATATAGCTTCAAATACTTGTGATATACGTGATTTAGCTTCAACTGCATGCGAAAAAAGCGAGTTAGCTTCAAATCCATGCGAAACACATGATTTAGCATCTAATCAATGCGAAGTAGAAGGCTGATCTTCGAATCCATGCGAAGCAAATGGTTTGGCTTCAAATACTTGTGATACACTTGATTTAGCTTCAACAGCATGCGAAACAAACGAGTTAGCTTCAAATCCATGCGAAACACATGATTTAGCTTCAAATCAATGCGAAGTATATGGATTATCTTCGAATCCATGCGAAACAAATTGTTTAACTTCAAATACTTGTGATATACATGATTTAGCTTCAACAGCATGCGAAACAAACGAGTTAGTTTCAAGTCCATGCGAAACACATGATTTAGCTTCAAATCAATGCGAAGTGGAAGGCTTATCTTCGAACCCATGCGAAACGAATAGTTTAGCTTCAAATACTTGTGATATACTTGATTTAGCTTCAACAGCATGCGAAAAAAACGAGTTAGCTTCAAATCCATGCGATACACATGATTTAGATTAAAATCAATGCGAAGTAGAAGGCTTATCTTCGAATCCATGCGAAACAAATGGTTTAACTTCAAATACTTGTGATATACTTGATTTAGCTTCAACAGCATGCACAAAAAACGAGTTAGCTTCAAATCCATGCGAAACACAAGATTTAGCTTCAAATCAATGCGAATTAGAAGGGTTATCTTTGAATCCATGCGAAACGTATGATATAGCTTCAAATACTTGTGATATACATGATTCAGCTTCAACAGCATACGAAAGAAACGAGTTAGATTCAAATCCAAGCGAAACACATGATTTAACTTGAAATCAATGCGAAGTAGAAGGGTTATCTTCGAATCCATGCGAAACAAATGGTTTAGCTGCAAATGCTTGTGATGTACATGATTTAACTTCAACTGCATGCGAAACAAACGAGTTAACTTCAAATCCACGCGAAACACATGATTTAGTTTCAAACCAATGCGAATTATAAGGGTTATCTTGGAATCCATGCGAAACATATGATATAGCTTCAAATACTTGTGACATACATGATTTAGCTTCAACTGCATACGAAAAAAACGAGTTAGCTTAAAATCCAGCGGAACACATGATTTAGCCTTAAATCAATGCGAAGTAGAAGGCTGATCTTCGAATCCATGCGTAACAAATGGTTTAGCTTCAAATACTTGTGATATACATGATTTAGCTTAAACAGCATGCGAAACAAACGAGTTAACTTCAAATCCATGCGAAACACATGATTTAGCTTCAAATCAATGCGAAGTATATGGATTATCTTCGAATCCATGCGAAACAAATTGTTTAACTTCAAATACTTGTGATATACATGATTTAGCTTCAACAGCATGCGAAACAAACGAGTTAGTTTCAAGTCCATGCGAAACACATGATTTAGCTTCAAATCAATGCGAAGTGGAAGGCTTATCTTCGAACCCATGCGAAACGAATAGTTTAGCTTCAAATACTTGTGATATACTTGATTTAGCTTCAACAGCATGCGAAAAAAACGAGTTAGCTTCAAATCCATGCGATACACATGATTTAGATTAAAATCAATGCGAAGTAGAAGGCTTATCTTCGAATTCATGCGAAACAAATGGTTTAACTTCAAATACTTGTGATATACTTGATTTAGCTTCAACAGCATGCAAAAAAAACGAGTTGGCTTCAAATCCATGCGAAACACAAGATTTAGCTTCAAATCAATGCGAATTAGAAGGGTTATCTTCGAATCCATGCGAAACATATGATATAGCTTCAAATACTTGTGATATACATGATTCAGCTTCAACAGCATACGAAAGAAACGAGTTAGATTCAAATCCATGCGAAACACATGATTTAACTTGAAATCAATGCGAAGTAGAAGGGTTATCTTCGAATCCATGCGAAACAAATGGTTTAGCTGCAAATGCTTGTGATATACATGATTTAACTTCAACTGCATGCGAAACAAACGAGTTAACTTCAAATCCATGCGAAACACATGATCTAGCATCTAATCAATGCGAAGTAGAAGGCTGATCTTCGAATCCATGCGAAGCAAATGGTTTGGCTTCAAATACTTGTGATACACTTCATTTAGCTTCAACAGCGTGCGAAACAAACGAGTTAGCTTCAAATCCATGCGAAACACATGATTTAGCTCCAAATCAATGCGAATTAGAAGGGTTATCTTCGAATCCATGCGAAACAAATGGATTAGCTTCATATACTTGTGATATACATGATTTAGCTTCAACAGCATACGAAAGAAACGAGTTAGATTCAAATCCATGCGAAACACATGATTTAACTTGAAATCAATGCGAAGTAGAAGGGTTATCTTCGAATCCATGCGAAACAAATGGTTTAGCTGCAAATACTTGTGATATACATGATTTAGTTTCAACACCATGCGAAACAAACGAGTTAGTTTCAAATCCATGCGAAACACATGATTTAGCTCCAAATCAATGCGAAGTGGAAGGCTTATCTTCGAATCCATGCGAAACAAATGGATTAGATTCATATACTTGTGATACACATGATTTAGCTTCAACAGCATGTGAAATAAACGAGTTAGATCCAAATCCATGCGAAACACATGATTTAGCTTCAAATCAATGCGAAGTGGAAGGCTTATCTTCGAATCCATGCGAAACAAATGGATTAGATTCATATACTTGTGATACACATGATTTAGCTTCAACTGCATGCGAAACAAACGACTTAACTTCAAACCCATGCGAAACACATGATTTAGCTTCAAATCAATGCGAAGTGGGAGGCTTATCTTCGAATCCATGCGAAACAAATGGATTAGATTCATATACTTGTGATACACATGAATTAGCTTCAACAGCATGCGAAATAAACGAGTTAGATCCAAATCCATGCGAAAGACATGATTTAGCTTCAAATCAATGCGAAGTAGAAGGGTTATCTTCGAATCCATGCGAAACAAATGGTTTAGCTTCAAATACTTGCGATACACTTGATTTAGCTTCAACAGCATGCGAAACAAACGAGTTAGACTCAAATCCATGCGAAACACATGATTTAGCTTCAAATCAATGCGAAGTAGGAGGCTTATCTTCGAATCCATGCGAAACATATGATATAGCTTCAAATACTTGTGATATACACGATTTAGCTTCAACAGCATGCGAAACAAACGAGTTAGATTCAAATCCATGCGAAACAGATGATTTAGCTTCAAATCAATGCAAAGTAGAAGGCTTATGTTCGAATCCATGCGAAACAATTGGATTAGCTTCATATACTTGCGATATACATGATTTAGCTTCAACAGCATGCGAAATAAACGAGTTAGCTTCAAATCCATGCGAAACACATGATTTAGCTTCAAATCAATGCGAAGTAGGAGGCTTATCTTCGAATCCATGCGAAACAAATGGTTTAGCATCAAATACTTGTGATATACATGATTTAGCTTCAACAGCATGCGAAACAAACGAGTTATCTTCAAATCCAAGCGAAACACATGATTTAGCTTCAAATTAATGCGTAGTAGATGGATTATCTTCGAATGCATGCGACAAATGGTTTAGCTTCAAATACTTGTGATGTACATGATTTAGCTTCAACTGCATGCGAAAAAAACGAGTTAGATTCAAATCCATGCGAAACACATGATTTAGCTTCAAATCAATGCGAACTAGATCGCTTATCTTCGAATACATGCGAAACAAATGGATTAGCTTCATATACTTGTGATATACATGATTTAGCTTCAACAGCATACGAAATAAACGAGTTAGATTCAAATGCATGCGAAACACATGATTTAACTTGAAATCAATGCGAACTAGAAGGGCTATCTTCGAATCCATGCGAAACAAATGGTTTAGCTGCAAATACTTGTGATATACATGATTTAGCTTCAACTGCATGCGAAACAAACGAGTTAACTTCAAATCCATGCGAAACACATGATTTAGCATCTAATCAATGCGAAGTAGAAGGCTGATTTTCGAATCCATGCGAAGCAAATGATTTGGCTTCAAATACTTGTGATACACTTGATTTAGCTTCAACAGCATGCGAAACAAACGAGTTAGACTCAAATCCATGCGAAACACATGATTTAGCTTCAAATCAATGCGAAGTAGAAGGGTTATCTTCGAATCCATGCGAAACAAATGGTTTAGCTGCAAATACTTGTGATATACATGATTTAGCTTCAACTGCATGCGAAACAAACGACTTAACTTCAAACCCATGCGAAACACATGATTTAGCTTCAAATCAATGTGAAGTGGAAGGCTTACCTTCGAATCCATGCGAAACGAATAGTTTAGCTTCAAATACTTGTGATATACATGGTTCAGCTTCAACTGCATGCGAAACAAACGAGTTAGCTTCAAATCCATGCGAAACACATGATTTAGCTTCAAATGAATGCGAAGAACATGGATTATCTTCGAATCCATGCGAAACAAATGGTTTAGCTTCAAATACTTGTGATGTACATGATTTAGCTTCAACTGCATGCGAAAAAAACGAGTTAGCTTCAAATCCATGCGAAACACATGATTTAGCATCTAATCAATGCGAAGTAGAAGGCTGATTTTCGAATCCATGCGAAGCAAATGGTTTGGCTTCAAATACTTGTGATACACTTGATTTAGCTTCAACAGCATGCGAAACAAACGAGTTAGATTCAAATCCATGGGAAACACATGATTTAGCTTCAAATCAATGCGAAGTAGATGGCTTATCTTCGAATACATGCGAAACAAATGGATTAGCTTCATATACTTGTGATATACATGATTTAGCTTCAACAGCATACGAAATAAACGAGTTAGATTCAAATCCATGCGAAACACATGATTTAACTTGAAATCAATGCGAAGTAGAACGGTTATCTTCGAATCCATGCGAAACAAATGGTTTAGGTGCAAATTAATGCGAAGTAGATGGATTATCTTCGAATGCATGCGACAAATGGTTTAGCTTCAAATACTTGTGATGTACATGATTTAGCTTCAACTGCATGCGAAAAAAACGAGTTAGCTTCAAATCCAAGCGAAACACATGATTTAGCTTCAAATCAATGCGAAGTAGGAGGCTTATCTTCGAATCCATGCGAAACAAATGGTTTAGCTGCAAATACTTGTGATATACATGATTTAGCTTCAACAGCATGCGAAACAAACGAGTTAACTTCAAATCCATGCGAAACACTTGATTTAGCTTCAAATCAATGCGAAGTGGAAGGCTTACCTTCGAATCCATGCGAAACGAATAGTTTAGCTTCAAATACTTGTGATATACATGGTTCAGCTTCAACTGCATGTGAAACAAACGAGTTAGCTTCAAATCCATGCGAAACACATGATTTAGCTTCAAATCAATGCGAAGTAGGAGGCTTATCTTCGAATCCATGCGAAACAAATGGTTTAGCTTCAAATACTTGTGATATACATGATTTAGCTTCAACAGCATGCGAAACAAACGAGTTATCTTCAAATCCAAGCGAAACACATGATTTAGCTTCAAATCAATGCGAAGTAGGAGGCTTATCTTCGATCCCATGCGATAGAAATGGTTTAGCTTCAAATACTTGTGATATACATGATTTAGCTTCAACTGCATGCGAAACAAACGAGTTAGCTTAAAATCCATGCGGAAAACATGATTTAGCTTCAAATCAATGCGAAGTAGGAGGCTTATCTTCCAATCCATGCGAAACAAATGGTTTAGCTTCAAATACTTGTGATATACATGATTTAGCTTCAACAGCATGTGAAACAAACGAGTTATCTTCAAATCCAAGCGAAACACATGATTTAGCTTCAAATTAATGCGAAGTAGATGGATTATCTTCGAATGCATGCGACAAATGGTTTAGCTTCAAATACTTGTGAAGTACATGATTTAGCTTCAACTGCATGCGAAAAAAACGAGTTAGCTTCAAATCCACGCGAAACACATGATTTAGCATCTAATCAATGCGAAGTAGAAGGCTGATTTTCGAATCCATGCGAAGCAAATGGTTTGGCTTCAAATACTTGTGATACACTTGATTTAGCTTCAACAGCATGCGAAACAAACGAGTTAGATACAAATCCATGCGAAACACATGATTTAGCTTCAAATCAATGCGAAGTAGATGGCTTATCTTCGAATACATGCGAAACAAATGGGTTAGCTTCAAATACTTGTGATATACATGGTTCAGCTTCAACTGCATGTGAAAAAAACGAGTTAGCTTCAAATCCATGCGAAACACATGATTTAGCTTCAAATCAATGCGAAGTGGAAGGCTTACCTTCGAATCCATGCGAACCGAATAGTTTAGCTTCAAATACTTGTGATATACATGGTTCAGCTTCAACTGCATGTGAAACAAACGAGTTAGCTTCAAATCCATGCGAAACACATGATTTAGCTTCAAATCAATGCGAAGTAGGAGGCTTATCTTCGAATCCATGCGAAACAAATGGTTTAGCTGCAAATGCTTGTGATATACATGATTTAGCTTCAACTGCATGCGAAACAAACGAGTTAACTACAAATCCATGCGAAACACATGATTTAGCTTCAAATCAATGCGAAGTGGAAGGCTTACCTTCGAATCCATGCGAAACGAATAGTTTAGCTTCAAATACTTGTGATATACATGGTTCAGCTTCAACTGCATGCGAAACAAACGAGTTAGCTTCAAATCCATGCGAAACACATGATTTAGTTTCAAATCAATGCGAAGTAGGAGACTTATCTTCGAATCCATGCGAAACAAATGGTTTAGCTTCAAATACTTGTGATATACATGATTTAGCTTCAACAGCATGCGAAACAAACGAGTTATCATCAAATCCAAACGACACACATGATTTAGCTTCAAATTAATGCGAAGTAGATGGATTATCTTCGAATGCATGCGACAAATGGTTTAGCTTCAAATACTTGTGATGTACATGATTTAGCTTCAACTGCATGCGAAAAAAACGTGTGTAGCTTCAAATCCATGCGAAACACATGATTTAGCTTCAAATCAATGCGAATTAGAAGGGTTATCTTCGAATCCATGCGAAACATATGATATAGCTTCAAATACTTGTGATATACATGATTTAGCTTCAACTGCATGCGAAAAAAACGTGTGTAGCTTCAAATCCATGCGAAACACATGATTTAGCTTCAAATCAATGCGAATTAGAAGGGTTATCTTCGAATCCATGCGAAACATATGATATAGCTTCAAATACTTGTGATATACATGATTTAGATTCAACAGCATGCGAAACAAACGAGTTAGCTTCAAATCCATGCGAAACACCTGATTTAGCTTCAAATCAATGCGAATTAGAAGGGTTATCTTGGAATCCATACGAAACATATGATATAGCTTCAAATACTTGTGATATACGTGATTTAGTTTCAACAGCATGCGAAACAAACGAGTTAGATTCAAATCCATGCGAAACACATGATTTAGCTTCAAATCAATGCGAAGTAGATGGATTATCTTCGAATCCATGCGAAACAAATGGTTTAACTTCAAATACTTGTGATATACATTATTTAGCTTTAACAGCATGCGAAACAAACGAGTTATCTTCAAATCCAATCGAAACACATGATTTAGCTTCAAATCAATGCGAAGTAGATGGATTATCTTCGAATCCATGCGAAACAAATGGTTTAGCTTCAAATACTTGTGATATACATGATTTAGCTTCAACAGCATGCGAAACAAACGAGTTAGATTCAAATCCATGCGAAACACATGATTTAGCTTCAAATCAATGCGAAGTAGATGGCTTATGTTCGAATCCATGCGAAACAATTGGATTAGCTTCATATACTTGCGATATACATGATTTAGCTTCAACAGCATGCGAAATAAACGAGTTAGATTCAAATCCATGCGAAACACATGATTTAACTTCAAATCAATGCGAAGTAGAAGGGTTATCTTCGAATCCATGCGAAACAAATGGTTTAGCTGCAAATGCTTGTGATATACATGATTTAGCTTCAACTGCATGCGAAACAAACGAGTTAACTTCAAATCCATGCGAAACACATGATTTAGCTTCAAATTAATGCGAAGTGGAAGGCTTACCTTCGAATCCATGCGAAACGAATAGTTTAGCTTCAAATACTTGTGATATACGTGGTTCAGCTTCAACACCATGCGAAACAAACGAGTTAGCTTCAAATCCATGCGAAACACATGATTTAGCTCCAAATCAATGCGAAGTAGAAGGGTTATCTTCGAATCCATGCGAAACAAATGGTTTAGCTGCAAATGCTTGTGATATACATGATTTAGCTTCAACTGCATGCGAAACAAACGAGTTAACTTCAAATCCATGCGAAACACATGATTTAGCTTCAAATCAATGCGAAGTGGAAGGCTTACCTTCGAATCCATGCGAAACGAATAGTTTAGCTTCAAATACTTGTGATATACATGGTTCAGCTTCAACTGCATGCGAAACAAACGAGTTAGCTTCAAATCCATGCGAAACACATGATTTAGCTTCAAATCAATGCGAAGTAGGGGACTTATCTTCGAATCCATGCGAAACAAATGGTTTAGCTTCAAATACTTGTGATATACATGATTTAGCTTCAACAGCATGCGAAACAAACGAGTTATCATCAAATCCAAGCGACACACATGATTTAGCTTCAAATTAATGCGAAGTAGATGGATTATCTTCGAATGCATGCGACACATGGTTTAGCTTCAAATACTTGTGATGTACATGATTTAGCTTCAACTGCATGCGAAAAAAACGTGTGTAGCTTCAAATCCATGCGAAACACATGATTTAGCTTCAAATCAATGCGAATTAGAAGGGTTATCTTCGAATCCATGCGAAACATATGATATAGCTTCAAATACTTGTGATATACATGATTTAGATTCAACAGCATGCGAAACAAACGAGTTAGCTTCAAATCCATGCGAAACACATGATTTAGCTTCAAATCAATGCGAAGTAGATGGATTATCTTCGAATCCATGCGAAACAAATGGTTTAGCTTCAAATACTTCTGATCTACATGATTTAGCTTCAACTGCATGCGAAAAAAACGAGTTAGCTTCAGATCCATGCGAAACACATGATTTAGCATCTAATCAATGCGAAGTAGAAGGCTGATTTTCGAATCCATGCGAAGCAAATGGTTTGGCTTCAAATACTTGTGATACACTTGATTTAGCTTCAACAGCATGCGAAACAAACGAGTTAGACTCAAATCCATGCGAAACACATGATTTAGCTTCAAATCAATGCGAAGTAGAAGGCTTATCTTCGAATCCATGCGAAACAAATGGATTAGCTTCATATACTTGTGATATACATGATTTAGCTTCAACAGCATAAGAAATAAACGAGTTAGATTCAAATCCATGCGAAACACATGATTTAACTTGAAATCAATGCGAAGTAGAAGGGTTATCTTCGAATCCATGCGAAACAAACGGTTTAGCTGCAAATACTTGTGATATACATGATTTAACTTCAACTGCATGCGAAACAAACGAGTTAGACTCAAATCCATGCGAAACACATGATTTAGCTTCAAATTAATGCGAAGTAGATGGATTATCTTCGAATGCATGCGACAAATGGTTTTGCTTCAAATACATGTGATGTACATGATTTAGCTTCAACTGCATGCGAAAAAAACGTGTGTAGCTTCAAATCCATGCGAAACACATGATTTAGCTTCAAATCAATGCGAAGTGGAAGGCTTATCTTCGAATCCATGCGAAACGAATAGTTTAGCTTCAAATACTTGTGATATACATGATTCAGCTTCAACTGCATGCGAAACAAACGAGTTAGAATCAAATCCATGCGATACACATGATTTAGATTAAAATCAATGCGAAGTAGAAGGCTTATCTTCGAATCCATGCGAAACAAATGGTTTAGCTGCAAATACTTGTGATATACATGATTTAGCTTCAACTGCATGCGAAAAAAAACGAGTTAGCTTCAAATCCATGCGAAGCGCATGATTTAGCTACAAATCAATGCGAATTAGAAGGTTTATCTTCGAATCCATGCGAAACATATGATATAGCTTCAAATACATGTGATATACATGATTTAGCTTCAACAGCATGCGAAACAAACGAGTTAGCTTCAAATCCATGCGAAACACCTGATTTAGCTTCAAATCAATGCGAATTAGAAGGGTTATCTTGGAATCCATACGAAACATATGATATAGCTTCAAATACTTGTGATATACGTGATTTAGTTTCAACAGCATGCGAAACAAACGAGTTAGATTCAAATCCATGCGAAACACATGATTTAGCTTCAAATTAATGCGAAGTAGATGGATTATCTTCGAATCCGTGCGAAACAAATGGTTTAACTTCAAATACTTGTGATATACATTATTTAGCTTTAACAGCATGCGAAACAAACGAGTTATCTTCAAATCCAATCGAAACACATGATTTAGCTTCAAATCAATGCGAAGTAGATGGATTATCTTCGAATCCATGCGAAACAAATGGTTTAGCTTCAAATACTTGTGATATACATGATTTAGCTTCAACAGCATGCGAAACAAACGAGTTAGATTCAAATCCATGCGAAACACATGATTTAGCTTCAAATCAATGCGAAGTAGAAGGCTTATGTTCGAATCCATGCGAAACAATTGGATTAGCTTCATATACTTGCGATATACATGATTTAGCTTCAACAGCATGCGAAATAAACGAGTTAGATTCAAATCCATGCGAAACACATGATTTAACTTCAAATCAATGCGAAGTAGAAGGGTTATCTTCGAATCCATGCGAAACAAATGGTTTAGCTGCAAATGCTTGTGATATACATGATTTAGCTTCAACTGCATGCGAAACAAACGAGTTAACTACAAATCCATGCGAAACACATGATTTAGCTTCAAATCAATGCGAAGTGGAAGGCTTACCTTCGAATCCATGCGAAACGAATAGTTTAGCTTCAAATACTTGTGATATACATGGTTCAGCTTCAACTGCATGCGAAACAAACGAGTTAGCTTCAAATCCATGCGAAACACATGATTTAGTTTCAAATCAATGCGAAGTAGGAGACTTATCTTCGAATCCATGCGAAACAAATGGTTTAGCTTCAAATACTTGTGATATACATGATTTAGCTTCAACAGCATGCGAAACAAACGAGTTATCATCAAATCCAAGCGACACACATGATTTAGCTTCAAATTAATGCGAAGTAGATGGATTATCTTCGAATGCATGCGACAAATGGTTTAGCTTCAAATACTTGTGATGTACATGATTTAGCTTCAACTGCATGCGAAAAAAACGTGTGTAGCTTCAAATCCATGCGAAACACATGATTTAGCTTCAAATCAATGCGAATTAGAAGGGTTATCTTCGAATCCATGCGAAACATATGATATAGCTTCAAATACTTGTGATATACATGATTTAGATTCAACAGCATGCGAAACAAACGAGTTAGCTTCAAATCCATGCGAAACACATGATTTAGCTTCAAATCAATGCGAAGTAGATGGATTATCTTCGAATCCATGCGAAACAAATGGTTTATCTTCAAATACTTGTGATATACATGATTTAGCTTTAACAGCATGCGAAACAAACGAGTTATCTTCAAATCCAATCGACACATATGATTTAGCTTCAAATGAATGCGAAGAACATGGATTATCTTCGAATCCATGCGAAACAAATGGTTTAGCTTCAAATACTTCTGATGTACATGATTTAGCTTCAACTGCATGCGAAAAAAACGAGTTAGCTTCAAATCCATGCGAAACACATGATTTAGCATCTAATCAATGCGAAGTAGAAGGCTGATTTTCGAATCCATGCGAAGCAAATGGTTTGGCTTCAAATACTTGTGATACACTTGATTTAGCTTCAACAGCATGCGAAACAAACGAGTTAGACTCAAATCCATGCGAAACACATGATTTAGCTTCAAATCAATGCGAAGTAGAAGGCTTATCTTCGAATCCATGCGAAACAAATGGATTAGCTTCATATACTTGTGATATACATGATTTAGCTTCAACAGCATAAGAAATAAACGAGTTAGATTCAAATCCATGCGAAACACATGATTTAACTTGAAATCAATGCGAAGTAGAAGGGTTATCTTCGAATCCATGCGAAACAAACGGTTTAGCTGCAAATACTTGTGATATACATGATTTAACTTCAACTGCATGCGAAACAAACGAGTTAGCTTCAAATCCATGCGAAACGCATGATTTAGCTACAAATCAATGCGAATTAGAAGGTTTATCTTCGAATCCATGCGAAACATATGATATAGCTTCAAATACATGTGATATACATGATTTAGCTTCAACAGCATGCGAAACAAACGAGTTAGCTTCAAATCCATGCGAAACACCTGATTTAGCTTCAAATCAATGCGAATTAGAAGGGTTATCTTGGAATCCATACGAAACATATGATATAGCTTCAAATACTTGTGATATACGTGATTTAGTTTCAACAGCATGCGAAACAAACGAGTTATCTTCAAATCCAATCGAAACACATGATTTAGCTTCAAATCAATGCGAAGTAGAAGGGTTGTCTTCGAATAAATGCGAAACAAATGATATAACTTCAAATACTTGTGATATACATGATTTAGCTTCAACTGCATGCGAAAAAAGCGAGTTAGCTTCAAATCCATGCGAAACACATGATTTAGCATCTAATCAATGCGAAGTAGAAGGCTGATCTTCGAATTCATGCGAAGCAAATGGTTTGGCTTCAAATACTTGTGATACACTTGATTTAGCTTCAACAGCATGCGAAACAAACGAGTTAGCTTCAAATCCATGCGAAACACATGATTTAGTTTCAAACCAATGCGAATTAGAAGGGTTATCTTGGAATCCATGCGAAACATATGATATAGCTTCAAATACTTGTGACATACATGATTTAGCATCAACTGCATGCGAAAAAAACGAGTTAGCTTAAAATCCAGCGGAACACATGATTTAGCCTTAAATCAATGCGAAGTAGAAGGCTGATCTTCGAATCCATGCGAAACAAATGGTTTATCTTCAAATACTTGTGATATACATGATTTAGCTTTAACAGCATGCGAAACAAACGAGTTATCTTCAAATCCAATCGACACACATGATTTAGCTTCAAATGAATGCGAAGAACATGGATTATCTTCGAGTCCATGCGAAACAAATGGTTTAGCTTCAAATACTTCTGATGTACATGATTTAGCTTCAACTGCATGCGAAAAAAACGAGTTAGCTTCAAATCCATGCGAAACACATGATTTAGCATCTAATCAATGCGAAGTAGAAGGCTGATTTTCGAATCCATGCGAAGCAAATGGTTTGGCTTCAAATACTTGTGATACACTTGATTTAGCTTCAACAGCATGCGAAACAAACGAGTTAGACTCAAATCCATGCGAAACACATGATTTAGCTTCAAATCAATGCGAAGTAGAAGGCTTATCTTCGAATCCATGCGAAACAAATGGATTAGCTTCATATACTTGTGATATACATGATTTAGCTTCAACAGCATAAGAAATAAACGAGTTAGATTCAAATCCATGCGAAACACATGATTTAACTTGAAATCAATGCGAAGTAGAAGGGTTATCTTCGAATCCATACGAAACAAACGGTTTAGCTGCAAATACTTGTGATATACATGATTTAACTTCAACTGCATGCGAAACAAACGAGTTAGCTTCAAATCCATGCGAAACGCATGATTTAGCTACAAATCAATGCGAATTAGAAGGTTTATCTTCGAATCCATGCGAAACATATGATATAGCTTCAAATACATGTGATATACATGATTTAGCTTCAACAGCATGCGAAACAAACGAGTTAGCTTCAAATCCATGCGAAACACCTGATTTAGCTTCAAATCAATGCGAATTAGAAGGGTTATCTTGGAATCCATACGAAACATATGATATAGCTTCAAATACTTGTGATATACGTGATTTAGTTTCAACAGCATGCGAAACAAACGAGTTATCTTCAAATCCAATCGAAACACATGATTTAGCTTCAAATCAATGCGAAGTAGAAGGGTTGTCTTCGAATAAATGCGAAACAAATGATATAACTTCAAATACTTGTGATATACATGATTTAGCTTCAACTGCATGCGAAAAAAGCGAGTTAGCTTCAAATCCATGCGAAACACATGATTTAGCATCTAATCAATGCGAAGTAGAAGGCTGATCTTCGAATTCATGCGAAGCAAATGGTTTGGCTTCAAATACTTGTGATACACTTGATTTAGCTTCAACAGCATGCGAAACAAACGAGTTAGCTTCAAATCCATGCGAAACACATGATTTAGTTTCAAACCAATGCGAATTAGAAGGGTTATCTTGGAATCCATGCGAAACATATGATATAGCTTCAAATACTTGTGACATACATGATTTAGCATCAACTGCATGCGAAAAAAACGAGTTAGCTTAAAATCCAGCGGAACACATGATTTAGCCTTAAATCAATGCGAAGTAGAAGGCTGATCTTCGAATCCATGCGAAACAAATGGTTTATCTTCAAATACTTGTGATATACATGATTTAGCTTTAACAGCATGCGAAACAAACGAGTTATCTTCAAATCCAATCGACACACATGATTTAGCTTCAAATGAATGCGAAGAACATGGATTATCTTCGAGTCCATGCGAAACAAATGGTTTAGCTTCAAATACTTCTGATGTACATGATTTAGCTTCAACTGCATGCGAAAAAAACGAGTTAGCTTCAAATCCATGCGAAACACATGATTTAGCATCTAATCAATGCGAAGTAGAAGGCTGATTTTCGAATCCATGCGAAGCAAATGGTTTGGCTTCAAATACTTGTGATACACTTGATTTAGCTTCAACAGCATGCGAAACAAACGAGTTAGACTCAAATCCATGCGAAACACATGATTTAGCTTCAAATCAATGCGAAGTAGAAGGCTTATCTTCGAATCCATGCGAAACAAATGGATTAGCTTCATATACTTGTGATATACATGATTTAGCTTCAACAGCATAAGAAATAAACGAGTTAGATTCAAATCCATGCGAAACACATGATTTAGCATCAAATCAATGCGAAGTGGAAGACTTATCTTCGAATCCATGCGAAACGAATAGTTTAGCTTCAAATACTTGTGATATACATGATTCAGCTTCAACTGCATGCGAAACAAACGAGTTAGCTTTAAATCCATGCGAAACACATGATTTAGATTAAAATCAATGCGAAGTAGAAGGCTTATCTTCGAATCCATGCGAATCAAATGGTTTAGCTTCAAATACTTGTGATATACATGATTTAGCTACAACTGCATGCGAAAAAAACGAGTTAGCTTCAAAACCAAGCGAAACACATGATTTAGCCTCAAATCAATGCGAAGTAGAAGGCTTAGCTTCGAATAAATGCGAAACAAATGGTTTAGCTTCAAATACTTGTGATATATATGATTTAGCTTCTACAGCATGCGAAACAAACGAGTTAGCTTCAAATCCATGCGAAACACATGATTTAGCTTCAAATCAATGCGAAGTAGGAGGGTTATCTTGGAATCCATGCGAAACGTATGATATAGCTTCAAATACTTGTGATATACATGATTTAGCTTCAACAGCATGCGAAACAAACGAGTTAGCTTCAAAACCAAGCGAAACACATGATTTAGCCTCAAATCAATGCGAAGTAGAAGTCTTAGCTTCGAATAAATGCGAAACAAATAGTTTAGCTTCAAATACTTGTGATATATATGATTTAGCTTCAACAGCATGCGAAACAAACGAGTTAGCTTCAAATCCATGCGAAACACATGATTTAGCTTCAAATCAATGCGATACAAATGGTTTAGCTTCAAATACTTGTGATATACATGATTTAGCTTCAACAGCATGCGAAACAAACGAGTTAGCTTCAAATCCATGCGAAACACATGATTTAGCAACAAATCAATGCGAAGTAGGAGGCTGATCATCGAATCCATGCGAAGCAAGTGGTTTAGCTTCAAATACTTGTGATATACATGATTTAGCTTCAACAGCATGCGAAACAAATGAGTTATCTTCAAATCCAAGCGAAACACATGATTTATCTTCAAGTCAATGCGATGTAGAAAGCTTGGCTTCAAAACCATGGGAATCAAATGGTTTAGCTTCAAATACTTGTGATATGCATGATTTAGCTTCAACTACTAGCGAAAAAAACGAGTTAGCTTCAAATCCAAGCGAAACACATGATTTAGCTTCAAATCAATGCGAATTAGAAGGGTTATCTTCGAATCCATGCGAAACAAATGATATAGCTTCAAATACTTGTGATATACATGATTTAACTTCAACAGCATCCGAAACAAACGAGTTAGATTCAAATCCATGCGAAACACATGATTTAGCTTCAAATCAATGCGAAGAAGTAGGGATATCTTCGAATCCATGCGAAACAAATGGATTGGCTTCTTATACTTGTGATATACATGATTTAGCTTCAACAGCATGCGAAATAAACGAGTTAGCTTCAAATCCATGCGAAACACATGCTTTAGCTTCAAATCAATGCGAATTAGAAGGGTTATCTTGGAATCCATGCGAAACGTATGATATAGCTTCAAATACTTGTGGTATACATGATTTAGCTTCAACAGCATGCGAAACAAACGAGTTAGCTTCAAATCCATGCGAAACACATGATTTAGCATCAAATCAATGCGAAGTAGAAGGCTGATCTTCGAATCCATGCGAAGCAAATGGTTTAGCTTCAAATACTTGTGATATACATGATTTAGCTTCAACAGCATGCGAAACAAACGAGTTAGCTTCAAATCCATGCGAAACACATGATTTAGCATCAAATCAATGCGAAGTAGAAGGCTGATCTTCGAATCCATGCGTAACAAATGGTTTAGCTGCAAATACTTGTGATATACATGATTTAGCTTCAACTGCATGCGAAACAAACGAGTTAGCTTCAAATCCATGCGAAACACATGATTTAGATTAAAATCAATGCGAAGTAGAAGGCTTATCTTCGAATCCATGCGAAGCAAATGGTTTAGCTTCAAATACTTGTGATATACATGATTTAGCTTCAACAGCATGCGAAACAAACGAGTTAGCTTCAAAACCAAGCGAAACACATGATTTAGCCTCAAATCAATGCGAAGTAGAAGTCTTAGCTTCGAATAAATGCGAAACAAATAGTTTAGCTTCAAATACTTGTGATATATATGATTTAGCTTCAACAGCATGCGAAACAAACGAGTTAGCTTCAAATCCATGCGAAACACATGATTTAGCTTCAAATCAATGCGATACAAATGGTTTAGCTTCAAATACTTGTGATATACATGATTTAGCTTCAACAGCATGCGAAACAAACGAGTTAGCTTCAAATCCATGCGAAACACATGATTTAGCAACAAATCAATGCGAAGTAGGAGGCTGATCATCGAATCCATGCGAAGCAAGTGGTTTAGCTTCAAATACTTGTGATATACATGATTTAGCTTCAACAGCATGCGAAACAAATGAGTTATCTTCAAATCCAAGCGAAACACATGATTTATCTTCAAGTCAATGCGATGTAGAAAGCTTGGCTTCAAAACCATGGGAATCAAATGGTTTAGCTTCAAATACTTGTGATATGCATGATTTAGCTTCAACTACTAGCGAAAAAAACGAGTTAGCTTCAAATCCAAGCGGAACACATGATTTAGCTTCAAATCAATGCGAATTAGAAGGGTTATCTTCGAATCCATACGAAACAAATGATATAGCTTCAAATACTTGTGATATACATGATTTAACTTCAACAGCATCCGAAACAAACGAGTTAGATTCAAATCCATGCGAAACACATGATTTAGCTTCAAATCAATGCGAAGAAGTAGGCATATCTTCGAATCCATGCGAAACAAATGGATTGGCTTCTTATACTTGTGATATACATGATTTAGCTTCAACAGCATGCGAAATAAACTAGTTAGCTTCAAATCCATGCGAAACACATGCTTTAGCTTCAAATCAATGCGAATTAGAAGGGTTATCTTGGAATCCATGCGAAACGTATGATATAGCTTCAAATACTTGTGGTATACATGATTTAGCTTCAATAGCATGCGAAACAAACGAGTTAGCTTCAAATCCATGCGAAACACATGATTTAGCATCAAATCAATGCGAAGTAGAAGGCTGATCTTCGAATCCATGCGAAGCAAATGGTTTAGCTTCAAGTACTTGTGATATACATGATTTAGCTTCAACAGCATGCGAAACAAACGAGTTAGCTTCAAATCCATGCGAAACACATGATTTAGCTTCAAATCAATGCGAATTAGAAGGGTTATCTTGGAATCCATGCGAAACGTATGATATAGCTTCAAATACTTGTGATATACATGATTTAGCTTCAACAGCATGCGAAAAAAACGAGTTAGCTTCAAAACCGAGCGAAACACATGATTTAGCCTCAAATCAATGCGAAGTAGAAGGCTTAGCTTCGAATCAATGCGAATTAGTAGGGTTATCTTGGAATCCATGCGAAACGTATGATATAGCTTCAAATACTTGTGATATACATGATTTAGCTTCAACAGCATGCGAAACAAACGAGTTAGCTTCAAATCCATGCGAAACACATGATTTAGCATCAAATCAATGCGAAGAAGGAGGCTGATCATCGAATCCATGCGAAGCAAGTGGTTTAGCTTCAAATACTTGTGATATACATGATTTAGCTTCAACAGCATGCGAAACAAATGAGTTATCTTCAAATCCAAGCGAAACACATGATTTAGCTTCAAATCAATGCGAATTAGAAGGGTTATATTCGAATCCATGCGAAACAAATGATATAGCTTCAAATACTTGTGATATACATGATTTAACTTCAACAGCATCCGAAACAAACGAGCTAGATTCAAATCCATGCGGAACACATGATTTAGCTTCAAAACAATGCGAAGAAGTAGGCATATCTTCGAATCCATGCGTAACAAATGGATTAGCTTCTTATACTTGTGATATACATGATTTAGCTTCAACAGCATGCGAAATAAACGAGTTAGCTTCAAATCCATGCGAAACACATGATTTAGCTTCAACTCAATGCGAATTAGAAGGTTTATCTTGGAATCCATGCGAAACGTATGATATAGCTTCAAATACTTGTGGTATACATGATTTAGCTTCAACAGCATGCGAAACAAACGAGTTAGCTTCAAATCCATGCGAAACACATGATTTAGCATCAAATCAATGCGAAGTAGAAGGCTGATCTTCGAATCCATGCGAAGCAAATGGTTTAGCTTCAAATACTTGTGATATACATGATTTAGCTTCAACAGCATGCGAAACAAACGAGTTAGCTTCAAATCCATGCGAAACACATGATTTAGCATCAAATCAATGCGAAGTAGAAGGCTGATCTTCGAATCCATGCGTAACAAATGGTTTAGCTGCAAATACTTGTGATATACATGATTTAGCTTCAACTGCATGCGAAACAAACGAGTTAGCTTCAAATCCATGCGAAACACATGATTTAGATTAAAATCAATGCGAAGTAGAAGGCTTATCTTCGAATCCATGCGAAGCAAATGGTTTAGCTTCAAATACTTGTGATATACATGATTTAGCTTCAACAGCATGCGAAACAAACGAGTTAGCTTCAAATCCATGCGAAACACATGATTTAGCATCAAATCAATGCGAAGTGGAAGACTTATCTTCGAATCCATGCGAAACGAATAGTTTAGCTTCAAATACTTGTGATATACATGATTCAGCTTCAACTGCATGCGAAACAAACGAGTTAGCTTTAAATCCATGCGAAACACATGATTTAGATTAAAATCAATGCGAAGTAGAAGGCTTATCTTCGAATCCATGCGAATCAAATGGTTTAGCTTCAAATACTTGTGATATACATGATTTAGCTACAACTGCATGCGAAAAAAACGAGTTAGCTTCAAAACCAAGCGAAACACATGATTTAGCCTCAAATCAATGCGAAGTAGAAGGCTTAGCTTCGAATAAATGCGAAACAAATGGTTTAGCTTCAAATACTTGTGATATATATGATTTAGCTTCTACAGCATGCGAAACAAACGAGTTAGCTTCAAATCCATGCGAAACACATGATTTAGCTTCAAATCAATGCGAAGTAGGAGGGTTATCTTGGAATCCATGCGAAACGTATGATATAGCTTCAAATACTTGTGATATACATGATTTAGCTTCAACAGCATGCGAAACAAACGAGTTAGCTTCAAAACCAAGCGAAACACATGATTTAGCCTCAAATCAATGCGAAGTAGAAGTCTTAGCTTCGAATAAATGCGAAACAAATAGTTTAGCTTCAAATACTTGTGATATATATGATTTAGCTTCAACAGCATGCGAAACAAACGAGTTAGCTTCAAATCCATGCGAAACACATGATTCAGCTTCAAATCAATGCGATACAAATGGTTTAGCTTCAAATACTTGTGATATACATGATTTAGCTTCAACAGCATGCGAAACAAACGAGTTAGCTTCAAATCCATGCGAAACACATGATTTAGCAACAAATCAATGCGAAGTAGGAGGCTGATCATCGAATCCATGCGAAGCAAGTGGTTTAGGTTCAAATACTTGTGATATACATGATTTAGCTTCAACAGCATGCGAAACAAATGAGTTATCTTCAAATCCAAGCGAAACACATGATTTATCTTCAAGTCAATGCGATGTAGAAAGCTTGGCTTCAAAACCATGGGAATCAAATGGTTTAGCTTCAAATACTTGTGATATGCATGATTTAGCTTCAACTACTAGCGAAAAAAAACGAGTTAGCTTCAAATCCAAGCGGAACACATGATTTAGCTTCAAATCAATGCGAATTAGAAGGGTTATCTTCGAATCCATACGAAACAAATGATATAGCTTCAAATACTTGTGATATACATGATTTAACTTCAACAGCATCCGAAACAAACGAGTTAGATTCAAATCCATGCGAAACACATGATTTAGCTTCAAATCAATGCGAAGAAGTAGGCATATCTTCGAATCCATGCGAAACAAATGGATTGGCTTCTTATACTTGTGATATACATGATTTAGCTTCAACAGCATGCGAAATAAACTAGTTAGCTTCAAATCCATGCGAAACACATGCTTTAGCTTCAAATCAATGCGAATTAGAAGGGTTATCTTGGAATCCATGCGAAACGTATGATATAGCTTCAAATACTTGTGGTATACATGATTTAGCTTCAATAGCATGCGAAACAAACGAGTTAGCTTCAAATCCATGCGAAACACATGATTTAGCATCAAATCAATGCGAAGTAGAAGGCTGATCTTCGAATCCATGCGAAGCAAATGGTTTAGCTTCAAGTACTTGTGATATACATGATTTAGCTTCAACAGCATGCGAAACAAACGAGTTAGCTTCAAATCCATGCGAAACACATGATTTAGCTTCAAATCAATGCGAATTAGAAGGGTTATCTTGGAATCCATGCGAAACGTATGATATAGCTTCAAATACTTGTGATATACATGATTTAGCTTCAACAGCATGCGAAAAAAACGAGTTAGCTTCAAAACCGAGCGAAACACATGATTTAGCCTCAAATCAATGCGAAGTAGAAGGCTTAGCTTCGAATCAATGCGAATTAGAAGGGTTATCTTGGAATCCATGCGAAACGTATGATATAGCTTCAAATACTTGTGATATACATGATTTAGCTTCAACAGCATGCGAAACAAACGAGTTAGCTTCAAATCCATGCGAAACACATGATTTAGCATCAAATCAATGCGAAGAAGGAGGCTGATCATCGAATCCATGCGAAGCAAGTGGTTTAGCTTCAAATACTTGTGATATACATGATTTAGCTTCAACAGCATGCGAAACAAATGAGTTATCTTCAAATCCAAGCGAAACACATGATTTAGCTTCAAATCAATGCGAATTAGAAGGGTTATATTCGAATCCATGCGAAACAAATGATATAGCTTCAAATACTTGTGATATACATGATTTAACTTCAACAGCATCCGAAACAAACGAGCTAGATTCAAATCCATGCGGAACACATGATTTAGCTTCAAAACAATGCGAAGAAGTAGGCATATCTTCGAATCCATGCGTAACAAATGGATTAGCTTCTTATACTTGTGATATACATGATTTAGCTTCAACAGCATGCGAAATAAACGAGTTAGCTTCAAATCCATGCGAAACACATGATTTAGCTTCAACTCAATGCGAATTAGAAGGTTTATCTTGGAATCCATGCGAAACGTATGATATAGCTTCAAATACTTGTGGTATACATGATTTAGCTTCAACAGCATGCGAAACAAACGAGTTAGCTTCAAATCCATGCGAAACACGTGATTTAGCATCAAATCAATGCGAAGTAGAAGGCTGATCTTCGAATCCATGAGAAGCAAATGGTTTAGCTTCAAATACTTGTGATATACATGATTTAGCTTCAACAGCATGCGAAACAAACGAGTTAGCTTCAAATCCATGCGAAACACATGATTTAGCTTCAAATCAATGCGAATTAGAAGGGTTATCTTGGAATCCATGCGAAACGTATGATATAGCTTCAAATACTTGTGATATACATGATTTAGCTTCAACAGCATGCGAAACAAACGAGTTAGCTTCAAATCCATGCGAAACACATGATTTAGCATCAAATCAATGCGAAGTAGGAGGCTGATCATCGAATCCATGCGAAGCAAGTGGTTTAGCTTCAAATACTTGTGATATACATGATTTAGCTTCAACAGCATGCGAAACAAATGAGTTATCTTCAAATCCAAGCGAAACACATGATTTATCTTCAAATCTATGCGAATTAGAAGGGTTATCTTGGAATCCATGCGAAACGTATGATATAGCTTCAAATACTTGTGATATACATGATTTAGCTTCAACAGCATGCGAAACAAACGAGTTATCTTCAAATCCAATCGACACACATGATTTAGCTTCAAATGAATGCGAAGAACATGGATTATCTTCGAGTCCATGCGAAACAAATGGTTTAGCTTCAAATACTTCTGATGTACATGATTTAGCTTCAACTGCATGCGAAAAAAACGAGTTAGCTTCAAATCCATGCGAAACACATGATTTAGCATCTAATCAATGCGAAGTAGAAGGCTGATTTTCGAATCCATGCGAAGCAAATGGTTTGGCTTCAAATACTTGTGATACACTTGATTTAGCTTCAACAGCATGCGAAACAAACGAGTTAGACTCAAATCCATGCGAAACACATGATTTAGCTTCAAATCAATGCGAAGTAGAAGGCTTATCTTCGAATCCATGCGAAACAAATGGATTAGCTTCATATACTTGTGATATACATGATTTAGCTTCAACAGCATAAGAAATAAACGAGTTAGATTCAAATCCATGCGAAACACATGATTTAGCATCAAATCAATGCGAAGTGGAAGACTTATCTTCGAATCCATGCGAAACGAATAGTTTAGCTTCAAATACTTGTGATATACATGATTCAGCTTCAACTGCATGCGAAACAAACGAGTTAGCTTTAAATCCATGCGAAACACATGATTTAGATTAAAATCAATGCGAAGTAGAAGGCTTATCTTCGAATCCATGCGAATCAAATGGTTTAGCTTCAAATACTTGTGATATACATGATTTAGCTACAACTGCATGCGAAAAAAACGAGTTAGCTTCAAAACCAAGCGAAACACATGATTTAGCCTCAAATCAATGCGAAGTAGAAGGCTTAGCTTCGAATAAATGCGAAACAAATGGTTTAGCTTCAAATACTTGTGATATATATGATTTAGCTTCTACAGCATGCGAAACAAACGAGTTAGCTTCAAATCCATGCGAAACACATGATTTAGCTTCAAATCAATGCGAAGTAGGAGGGTTATCTTGGAATCCATGCGAAACGTATGATATAGCTTCAAATACTTGTGATATACATGATTTAGCTTCAACAGCATGCGAAACAAACGAGTTAGCTTCAAAACCAAGCGAAACACATGATTTAGCCTCAAATCAATGCGAAGTAGAAGTCTTAGCTTCGAATAAATGCGAAACAAATAGTTTAGCTTCAAATACTTGTGATATATATGATTTAGCTTCAACAGCATGCGAAACAAACGAGTTAGCTTCAAATCCATGCGAAACACATGATTTAGCTTCAAATCAATGCGATACAAATGGTTTAGCTTCAAATACTTGTGATATACATGATTTAGCTTCAACAGCATGCGAAACAAACGAGTTAGCTTCAAATCCATGCGAAACACATGATTTAGCAACAAATCAATGCGAAGTAGGAGGCTGATCATCGAATCCATGCGAAGCAAGTGGTTTAGCTTCAAATACTTGTGATATACATGATTTAGCTTCAACAGCATGCGAAACAAACGAGTTAGATTCAAATCCATGCGAAACACATGATTTAGCTTCAAATCAATGCGAAGAAGTAGGGATATCTTCGAATCCATGCGAAACAAATGGATTGGCTTCTTATACTTGTGATATACATGATTTAGCTTCAACAGCATGCGAAATAAACGAGTTAGCTTCAAATCCATGCGAAACACATGCTTTAGCTTCAAATCAATGCGAATTAGAAGGGTTATCTTGGAATCCATGCGAAACGTATGATATAGCTTCAAATACTTGTGGTATACATGATTTAGCTTCAACAGCATGCGAAACAAACGAGTTAGCTTCAAATCCATGCGAAACACATGATTTAGCATCAAATCAATGCGAAGTAGAAGGCTGATCTTCGAATCCATGCGAAGCAAATGGTTTAGCTTCAAATACTTGTGATATACATGATTTAGCTTCAACAGCATGCGAAACAAACGAGTTAGCTTCAAATCCATGCGAAACACATGATTTAGCATCAAATCAATGCGAAGTAGAAGGCTGATCTTCGAATCCATGCGTAACAAATGGTTTAGCTGCAAATACTTGTGATATACATGATTTAGCTTCAACTGCATGCGAAACAAACGAGTTAGCTTCAAATCCATGCGAAACACATGATTTAGATTAAAATCAATGCGAAGTAGAAGGCTTATCTTCGAATCCATGCGAAGCAAATGGTTTAGCTTCAAATACTTGTGATATACATGATTTAGCTTCAACAGCATGCGAAACAAACGAGTTAGCTTCAAAACCAAGCGAAACACATGATTTAGCCTCAAATCAATGCGAAGTAGAAGTCTTAGCTTCGAATAAATGCGAAACAAATAGTTTAGCTTCAAATACTTGTGATATATATGATTTAGCTTCAACAGCATGCGAAACAAACGAGTTAGCTTCAAATCCATGCGAAACACATGATTTAGCTTCAAATCAATGCGATACAAATGGTTTAGCTTCAAATACTTGTGATATACATGATTTAGCTTCAACAGCATGCGAAACAAACGAGTTAGCTTCAAATCCATGCGAAACACATGATTTAGCAACAAATCAATGCGAAGTAGGAGGCTGATCATCGAATCCATGCGAAGCAAGTGGTTTAGCTTCAAATACTTGTGATATACATGATTTAGCTTCAACAGCATGCGAAACAAATGAGTTATCTTCAAATCCAAGCGAAACACATGATTTATCTTCAAGTCAATGCGATGTAGAAAGCTTGGCTTCAAAACCATGGGAATCAAATGGTTTAGCTTCAAATACTTGTGATATGCATGATTTAGCTTCAACTACTAGCGAAAAAAACGAGTTAGCTTCAAATCCAAGCGGAACACATGATTTAGCTTCAAATCAATGCGAATTAGAAGGGTTATCTTCGAATCCATACGAAACAAATGATATAGCTTCAAATACTTGTGATATACATGATTTAACTTCAACAGCATCCGAAACAAACGAGTTAGATTCAAATCCATGCGAAACACATGATTTAGCTTCAAATCAATGCGAAGAAGTAGGCATATCTTCGAATCCATGCGAAACAAATGGATTGGCTTCTTATACTTGTGATATACATGATTTAGCTTCAACAGCATGCGAAATAAACTAGTTAGCTTCAAATCCATGCGAAACACATGCTTTAGCTTCAAATCAATGCGAATTAGAAGGGTTATCTTGGAATCCATGCGAAACGTATGATATAGCTTCAAATACTTGTGGTATACATGATTTAGCTTCAATAGCATGCGAAACAAACGAGTTAGCTTCAAATCCATGCGAAACACATGATTTAGCATCAAATCAATGCGAAGTAGAAGGCTGATCTTCGAATCCATGCGAAGCAAATGGTTTAGCTTCAAGTACTTGTGATATACATGATTTAGCTTCAACAGCATGCGAAACAAACGAGTTAGCTTCAAATCCATGCGAAACACATGATTTAGCTTCAAATCAATGCGAATTAGAAGGGTTATCTTGGAATCCATGCGAAACGTATGATATAGCTTCAAATACTTGTGATATACATGATTTAGCTTCAACAGCATGCGAAAAAAACGAGTTAGCTTCAAAACCGAGCGAAACACATGATTTAGCCTCAAATCAATGCGAAGTAGAAGGCATAGCTTCGAATCAATGCGAATTAGTAGGGTTATCTTGGAATCCATGCGAAACGTATGATATAGCTTCAAATACTTGTGATATACATGATTTAGCTTCAACAGCATGCGAAACAAACGAGTTAGCTTCAAATCCATGCGAAACACATGATTTAGCATCAAATCAATGCGAAGAAGGAGGCTGATCATCGAATCCATGCGAAGCAAGTGGTTTAGCTTCAAATACTTGTGATATACATGATTTAGCTTCAACAGCATGCGAAACAAATGAGTTATCTTCAAATCCAAGCGAAACACATGATTTAGCTTCAAATCAATGCGAATTAGAAGGGTTATATTCGAATCCATGCGAAACAAATGATATAGCTTCAAATACTTGTGATATACATGATTTAACTTCAACAGCATCCGAAACAAACGAGCTAGATTCAAATCCATGCGGAACACATGATTTAGCTTCAAAACAATGCGAAGAAGTAGGCATATCTTCGAATCCATGCGTAACAAATGGATTAGCTTCTTATACTTGTGATATACATGATTTAGCTTCAACAGCATGCGAAATAAACGAGTTAGCTTCAAATCCATGCGAAACACATGATTTAGCTTCAACTCAATGCGAATTAGAAGGTTTATCTTGGAATCCATGCGAAACGTATGATATAGCTTCAAATACTTGTGGTATACATGATTTAGCTTCAACAGCATGCGAAACAAACGAGTTAGCTTCAAATCCATGCGAAACACATGATTTAGCATCAAATCAATGCGAAGTAGAAGGCTGATCTTCGAATCCATGCGAAGCAAATGGTTTAGCTTCAAATACTTGTGATATACATGATTTAGCTTCAACAGCATGCGAAACAAACGAGTTAGCTTCAAATCCATGCGAAACACATGATTTAGCATCAAATCAATGCGAAGTAGAAGGCTGATCTTCGAATCCATGCGTAACAAATGGTTTAGCTGCAAATACTTGTGATATACATGATTTAGCTTCAACTGCATGCGAAACAAACGAGTTAGCTTCAAATCCATGCGAAACACATGATTTAGATTAAAATCAATGCGAAGTAGAAGGCTTATCTTCGAATCCATGCGAAGCAAATGGTTTAGCTTCAAATACTTGTGATATACATGATTTAGCTTCAACAGCATGCGAAACAAACGAGTTAGCTTCAAATCCATGCGAAACACATGATTTAGCATCAAATCAATGCGAAGTGGAAGACTTATCTTCGAATCCATGCGAAACGAATAGTTTAGCTTCAAATACTTGTGATATACATGATTCAGCTTCAACTGCATGCGAAACAAACGAGTTAGCTTTAAATCCATGCGAAACACATGATTTAGATTAAAATCAATGCGAAGTAGAAGGCTTATCTTCGAATCCATGCGAATCAAATGGTTTAGCTTCAAATACTTGTGATATACATGATTTAGCTACAACTGCATGCGAAAAAAAACGAGTTAGCTTCAAAACCAAGCGAAACACATGATTTAGCCTCAAATCAATGCGAAGTAGAAGGCTTAGCTTCGAATAAATGCGAAACAAATGGTTTAGCTTCAAATACTTGTGATATATATGATTTAGCTTCTACAGCATGCGAAACAAACGAGTTAGCTTCAAATCCATGCGAAACACATGATTTAGCTTCAAATCAATGCGAAGTAGGAGGGTTATCTTGGAATCCATGCGAAACGTATGATATAGCTTCAAATACTTGTGATATACATGATTTAGCTTCAACAGCATGCGAAACAAACGAGTTAGCTTCAAAACCAAGCGAAACACATGATTTAGCCTCAAATCAATGCGAAGTAGAAGTCTTAGCTTCGAATAAATGCGAAACAAATAGTTTAGCTTCAAATACTTGTGATATATATGATTTAGCTTCAACAGCATGCGAAACAAACGAGTTAGCTTCAAATCCATGCGAAACACATGATTTAGCTTCAAATCAATGCGATACAAATGGTTTAGCTTCAAATACTTGTGATATACATGATTTAGCTTCAACAGCATGCGAAACAAACGAGTTAGCTTCAAATCCATGCGAAACACATGATTTAGCAACAAATCAATGCGAAGTAGGAGGCTGATCATCGAATCCATGCGAAGCAAGTGGTTTAGCTTCAAATACTTGTGATATACATGATTTAGCTTCAACAGCATGCGAAACAAATGAGTTATCTTCAAATCCAAGCGAAACACATGATTTATCTTCAAGTCAATGCGATGTAGAAAGCTTGGCTTCAAAACCATGGGAATCAAATGGTTTAGCTTCAAATACTTGTGATATGCATGATTTAGCTTCAACTACTAGCGAAAAAAACGAGTTAGCTTCAAATCCAAGCGGAACACATGATTTAGCTTCAAATCAATGCGAATTAGAAGGGTTATCTTCGAATCCATACGAAACAAATGATATAGCTTCAAATACTTGTGATATACATGATTTAACTTCAACAGCATCCGAAACAAACGAGTTAGATTCAAATCCATGCGAAACACATGATTTAGCTTCAAATCAATGCGAAGAAGTAGGCATATCTTCGAATCCATGCGAAACAAATGGATTGGCTTCTTATACTTGTGATATACATGATTTAGCTTCAACAGCATGCGAAATAAACTAGTTAGCTTCAAATCCATGCGAAACACATGCTTTAGCTTCAAATCAATGCGAATTAGAAGGGTTATCTTGGAATCCATGCGAAACGTATGATATAGCTTCAAATACTTGTGGTATACATGATTTAGCTTCAATAGCATGCGAAACAAACGAGTTAGCTTCAAATCCATGCGAAACACATGATTTAGCATCAAATCAATGCGAAGTAGAAGGCTGATCTTCGAATCCATGCGAAGCAAATGGTTTAGCTTCAAGTACTTGTGATATACATGATTTAGCTTCAACAGCATGCGAAACAAACGAGTTAGCTTCAAATCCATGCGAAACACATGATTTAGCTTCAAATCAATGCGAATTAGAAGGGTTATCTTGGAATCCATGCGAAACGTATGATATAGCTTCAAATACTTGTGATATACATGATTTAGCTTCAACAGCATGCGAAAAAAACGAGTTAGCTTCAAAACCGAGCGAAACACATGATTTAGCCTCAAATCAATGCGAAGTAGAAGGCTTAGCTTCGAATCAATGCGAATTAGAAGGGTTATCTTGGAATCCATGCGAAACGTATGATATAGCTTCAAATACTTGTGATATACATGATTTAGCTTCAACAGCATGCGAAACAAACGAGTTAGCTTCAAATCCATGCGAAACACATGATTTAGCATCAAATCAATGCGAAGAAGGAGGCTGATCATCGAATCCATGCGAAGCAAGTGGTTTAGCTTCAAATACTTGTGATATACATGATTTAGCTTCAACAGCATGCGAAACAAATGAGTTATCTTCAAATCCAAGCGAAACACATGATTTAGCTTCAAATCAATGCGAATTAGAAGGGTTATATTCGAATCCATGCGAAACAAATGATATAGCTTCAAATACTTGTGATATACATGATTTAACTTCAACAGCATCCGAAACAAACGAGCTAGATTCAAATCCATGCGGAACACATGATTTAGCTTCAAAACAATGCGAAGAAGTAGGCATATCTTCGAATCCATGCGTAACAAATGGATTAGCTTCTTATACTTGTGATATACATGATTTAGCTTCAACAGCATGCGAAATAAACGAGTTAGCTTCAAATCCATGCGAAACACATGATTTAGCTTCAACTCAATGCGAATTAGAAGGTTTATCTTGGAATCCATGCGAAACGTATGATATAGCTTCAAATACTTGTGGTATACATGATTTAGCTTCAACAGCATGCGAAACAAACGAGTTAGCTTCAAATCCATGCGAAACACGTGATTTAGCATCAAATCAATGCGAAGTAGAAGGCTGATCTTCGAATCCATGAGAAGCAAATGGTTTAGCTTCAAATACTTGTGATATACATGATTTAGCTTCAACAGCATGCGAAACAAACGAGTTAGCTTCAAATCCATGCGAAACACATGATTTAGCTTCAAATCAATGCGAATTAGAAGGGTTATCTTGGAATCCATGCGAAACGTATGATATAGCTTCAAATACTTGTGATATACATGATTTAGCTTCAACAGCATGCGAAACAAACGAGTTAGCTTCAAATCCATGCGAAACACATGATTTAGCATCAAATCAATGCGAAGTAGGAGGCTGATCATCGAATCCATGCGAAGCAAGTGGTTTAGCTTCAAATACTTGTGATATACATGATTTAGCTTCAACAGCATGCGAAACAAATGAGTTATCTTCAAATCCAAGCGAAACACATGATTTATCTTCAAATCTATGCGAATTAGAAGGGTTATCTTGGAATCCATGCGAAACGTATGATATAGCTTCAAATACTTGTGATATACATGATTTAGCTTCAACAGCATGCGAAACAAATGAGTTATCTTCAAATCCAAGCGAAACACATGATTTAGCTTCAAATCAATGCGAATTAGAAGGGTTATATTCGAATCCATGCGAAACAAATGATATAGTTTCAAATACTTGTGATATACATGATTTAACTTCAACAGCATCCGAAACAAACGAGCTAGATTCAAATCCATGCGAAACACATGATTTAGCTTCAAAACAATGCGAAGAAGTAGGCATATCTTCGAATCCATGCGTAACAAATGGATTAGCTTCTTATACTTGTGATATACATGATTTAGCTTCAACAGCATGCGAAATAAACGAGTTAGCTTCAAATCCATGCGAAACACATGATTTAGCTTCAACTCAATGCGAATTAGAAGGTTTATCTTGGAATCCATGCGAAACGTATGATATAGCTTCAAATACTTGTGGTATACATGATTTAGCTTCAACAGCATGCGAAACAAACGAGTTAGCTTCAAATCCATGCGAAACACGTGATTTAGCATCAAATCAATGCGAAGTAGAAGGCTGATCTTCGAATCCATGAGAAGCAAATGGTTTAGCTTCAAATACTTGTGATATACATGATTTAGCTTCAACAGCATGCGAAACAAACGAGTTAGCTTCAAATCCATGCGAAACACATGATTTAGCTTCAAATCAATGCGAATTAGAAGGGTTATCTTGGAATCCATGCGAAACGTATGATATAGCTTCAAATACTTGTGATATACATGATTTAGCTTCAACAGCATGCGAAACAAACGAGTTAGCTTCAAATCCATGCGAAACACATGATTTAGCATCAAATCAATGCGAAGTAGGAGGCTGATCATCGAATCCATGCGAAGCAAGTGGTTTAGCTTCAAATACTTGTGATATACATGATTTAGCTTCAACAGCATGCGAAACAAATGAGTTATCTTCAAATCCAAGCGAAACACATGATTTATCTTCAAATCTATGCGAATTAGAAGGGTTATCTTGGAATCCATGCGAAACGTATGATATAGCTTCAAATACTTGTGATATACATGATTTAGCTTCAACAGCATGCGAAACAAATGAGTTATCTTCAAATCCAAGCGAAACACATGATTTAGCTTCAAATCAATGCGAAGAAGTAGGCATATCTTCGAATCCATGCGTAACAAATGGATTAGCTTCTTATACTTGTGATATACATGATTTAGCTTCAACAGCATGCGAAATAAACGAGTTAGCTTCAAATCCATGCGAAACACATGATTTAGCTTCAACTCAAATGCGAATTAGAAGGTTTATCTTGGAATCCATGCGAAACGTATGATATAGCTTCAAATACTTGTGGTATACATGATTTAAGCTTCAACAGCATGCGAAACAAACGAGTTAGCTTCAAATCCATGCGAAACACATGATTTAGCATCAAATCAATGCGAAGTAGAAGGCTGATCTTCGAATCCATGCGAAGCAAATGGTTTAGCTTCAAATACTTGTCGATATACATGATTTAGCTTCAACAGCATGCGAAACAAACGAGTTAGCTTCAAATCCATGCGAAACACATGATTTAGCTTCAAATCAATGCGAATTAGAAGGGTTATCTTGGAATCCATGCGAAACGTATGATATAGCTTCAAATACTTGTGATATACATGATTTAGCTTCAACAGCATGCGAAACAAACGAGTTAGCTTCAAATCCATGCGAAACACATGATTTAGCATCAAATCAATGCGAAGTAGGAGGCTGATCATCGAATCCATGCGAAGCAAGTGGTTTAGCTTCTTATACTTGTGATATACATGATTTAGCTTCAACAGTATGCGAAATAAACGAGTTAGCTTCAAATCCATGCGAAACACATGATTTAGCTTCAAATCAATGCGAAGAAGTAGGCATATCTTCGAATCCATGCGAAACAAATGGATTGGCTTCTTATACTTGTGATATACATGATTTAGCTTCAACAGCATGCGAAATAAACTAGTTAGCTTCAAATCCATGCGAAACACATGCTTTAGCTTCAAATCAATGCGAATTAGAAGGGTTATCTTGGAATCCATGCGAAACGTATGATATAGCTTCAAATACTTGTGGTATACATGATTTAGCTTCAATAGCATGCGAAACAAACGAGTTAGCTTCAAATCCATGCGAAACACATGATTTAGCATCAAATCAATGCGAAGTAGAAGGCTGATCTTCGAATCCATGCGAAGCAAATGGTTTAGCTTCAAGTACTTGTGATATACATGATTTAGATTCAACAGCATGCGAAACAAACGAGTTAGCTTCAAATCCATGCGAAACACATGATTTAGCTTCAAATCAATGCGAATTAGAAGGGTTATCTTGGAATCCATGCGAAACGTATGATATAGCTTCAAATACTTGTGATATACATGATTTAGCTTCAACAGCATGCGAAACAAACGAGTTAGCTTCAAATCCATGCGAAACACATGATTTAGCATCAAATCAATGCGAAGTAGGAGGCTGATCATCGAATCCATGCGAAGCAAGTGGTTTAGCTTCTTATACTTGTGATATACATGATTTAGCTTCAACAGTATGCGAAATAAACGAGTTAGCTTCAAATCCATGCGAAACACATGATTTAGCTTCAAATCAATGCGAAGAAGTAGGCATATCTTCGAATCCATGCGAAACAAATGGATTGGCTTCTTATACTTGTGATATACATGATTTAGCTTCAACAGCATGCGAAATAAACTAGTTAGCTTCAAATCCATGCGAAACACATGCTTTAGCTTCAAATCAATGCGAATTAGAAGGGTTATCTTGGAATCCATGCGAAACGTATGATATAGCTTCAAATACTTGTGGTATACATGATTTAGCTTCAATAGCATGCGAAACAAACGAGTTAGCTTCAAATCCATGCGAAACACATGACTTAGCATCAAATCAATGCGAAGTAGAAGGCTGATCTTCGAATCCATGCGAAGCAAATGGTTTAGCTTCAAGTACTTGTGATATACATGATTTAGCTTCAACAGCATGCGAAACAAACGAGTTAGCTTCAAATCCATGCGAAACACATGATTTAGCTTCAAATCAATGCGAATTAGAAGGGTTATCTTGGAATCCATGCGAAACGTATGATATAGCTTCAAATACTTGTGATATACATGATTTAGCTTCAACAGCATGCGAAACAAACGAGTTAGCTTCAAAACCGAGCGAAACACATGATTTAGCCTCAAATCAATGCGAAGTAGAAGGGCTTAGCTTCGAATCAATGCGAATTAGAAGGGTTATCTTGGAATCCATGCGAAACGTATGATATAGCTTCAAATACTTGTGATATACATGATTTAGCTTCAACAGCATGCGAAACAAACGAGTTAGCTTCAAATCCATGCGAAACACATGATTTAGCATCAAATCAATGCGAAGAAGGAGGCTGATCATCGAATCCATGCGAAGCAAGTGGTTTAGCTTCAAATACTTGTGATATACATGATTTAGCTTCAACAGCATGCGAAACAAATGAGTTATCTTCAAATCCAAGCGAAACACATGATTTAGCTGCAAATCAATGCGAATTAGAAGGGTTATATTCGAATCCATGCGAAACAAATGATATAGCTTCAAATACTTGTGATATACATGATTTAACTTCAACAGCATCCGAAACAAACGAGCTAGATTCAAATCCATGCGAAACACATGATTTAGCTTCAAAACAATGCGAAGAAGTAGGCATATCTTCGAATCCATGCGTAACAAATGGATTAGCTTCTTATACTTGTGATATACATGATTTAGCTTCAACAGCATGCGAAATAAACGAGTTAGCTTCAAATCCATGCGAAACACATGATTTAGCTTCAACTCAATGCGAATTAGAAGGTTTATCTTGGAATCCATGCGAAACGTATGATATAGCTTCAAATACTTGTGGTATACATGATTTAGCTTCAACAGCATGCGAAACAAACGAGTTAGCTTCAAATCCATGCGAAACACGTGATTTAGCATCAAATCAATGCGAAGTAGAAGGCTGATCTTCGAATCCATGAGAAGCAAATGGTTAGCTTCAAATACTTGTGATATACATGATTTAGCTTCAACAGCATGCGAAACAAACGAGTTAGCTTCAAATCCATGCGAAACACATGATTTAGCTTCAAATCAATGCGAATTAGAAGGGTTATCTTGGAATCCATGCGAAACGTATGATATAGCTTCAAATACTTGTGATATACATGATTTAGCTTCAACAGCATGCGAAACAAACGAGTTAGCTTCAAATCCATGCGAAACACATGATTTAGCATCAAATCAATGCGAAGTAGGAGGCTGATCATCGAATCCATGCGAAGCAAGTGGTTTAGCTTCAAATACTTGTGATATACATGATTTAGCTTCAACAGCATGCGAAACAAATGAGTTATCTTCAAATCCAAGCGAAACACATGATTTATCTTCAAATCTATGCGAATTAGAAGGGTTATCTTGGAATCCATGCGAAACGTATGATATAGCTTCAAATACTTGTGATATACATGATTTAGCTTCAACAGCATGCGAAACAAATGAGTTATCTTCAAATCCAAGCGAAACACATGATTTAGCTTCAAATCAATGCGAAGAAGTAGGCATATCTTCGAATCCATGCGTAACAAATGGATTAGCTTCTTATACTTGTGATATACATGATTTAGCTTCAACAGCATGCGAAATAAACGAGTTAGCTTCAAATCCATGCGAAACACATGATTTAGCTTCAACTCAATGCGAATTAGAAGGTTTATCTTGGAATCCATGCGAAACGTATGATATAGCTTCAAATACTTGTGGTATACATGATTTAGCTTCAACAGCATGCGAAAAAAACGAGTTAGCTTCAAATCCATGCGAAACACATGATTTAGCATCAAATCAATGCGAAGTAGAAGGCTGATCTTCGAATCCATGCGAAGCAAATGGTTTAGCTTCAAATACTTGTGATATACATGATTTAGCTTCAACAGCATGCGAAACAAACGAGTTAGCTTCAAATCCATGCGAAACACATGATTTAGCTTCAAATCAATGCGAATTAGAAGGGTTATCTTGGAATCCATGCGAAACGTATGATATAGCTTCAAATACTTGTGATATACATGATTTAGCTTCAACAGCATGCGAAACAAACGAGTTAGCTTCAAATCCATGCGAAACACATGATTTAGCATCAAATCAATGCGAAGTAGGAGGCTGATCATCGAATCCATGCGAAGCAAGTGGTTTAGCTTCTTATACTTGTGATATACATGATTTAGCTTCAACAGTATGCGAAATAAACGAGTTAGCTTCAAATCCATGCGAAACACATGATTTAGCTTCAACTCAATGCGAATTAGAAGGGTTATCTTGGAATCCATGCGAAACGTATGATATAGCTTCAAATACTTGTGGTATACATGATTTAGCTTCAGCAGCATGCGAAACAAACGAGTTAGCTTCAAATCCATGCGAAACACATGATTTAGCATCAAATCAATGCGAAGTAGAAGGCTGATCTTCGAATCCATGCGAAGCAAATGGTTTAGCTTCAAATACTTGTGATATACATGATTTAGCTTCAACAGCATGCGAAACAAACGAGTTAGCTTCAAATCCATGCGAAACACATGATTTAGCTTCAAATCAATGCGAATTAGAAGGGTTATCTTGGAATCCATGCGAAACGTATGATATATCTTCAAATACTTGTGATATACATGATTTAGCTTCAACAGCATGCGAAACAAACGAGTTAGCTTCAAATCCATGCGAAACACATGATTTAGCATCAAATCAATGCGAAGTAGGAGGCTGATCATCGAATCCATGCGAAGCAAGTGGTTTAGCTTCAAATACTTGTGATATACATGATTTATCTTCAAATCTATGCGAATTAGAAGGGTTATCTTGGAATCCATGCGAAACGTATGATATAGCTTCAAATACTTGTGATATACATGATTTAGCTTCAACAGCATGCGAAACAAACGAGTTAGCTTCAAAACCGAGCGAAACACATGATTTAGCCTCAAATCAATGCGAAGTAGAAGGCTTAGCATCGAATAAATGCGAAACAAATGGTTTAGCTTCAAATACTTGTGATATATATGATTTAGCTTCAACAGCATGCGAAACAAACGAGTTAGCTTCAAATCCATGCGAAACACATGATTTAGCTTCAAATCAATGCGAATTAGAAGGGTTATCTTGGAATCCATGCGAAACGTATGATATAGCTTCAAATACTTGTGATATACATGATTTAGCTTCAACAGCATGCGAAACGAACGAGTTAGCTTCAAAACCGAGCGAAACACATGATTTAGCCTCAAATCAATGCGAAGTAGAAGGCTTAGCTTCGAATCAATGCGAATTAGAAGGGTTATCTTGGAATCCATGCGAAACGTATGATATAGCTTCAAATACTTGTGATATACATGATTTAGCTTCAACAGCATGCGAAACAAACGAGTTAGCTTCAAATCCATGCGAAACACATGATTTAGCATCAAATCAATGCGAAGAAGGAGGCTGATCATCGAATCCATGCGAAGCAAGTGGTTTAGCTTCAAATACTTGTGATATACATGATTTAGCTTCAACAGCATGCGAAACAAATGAGTTATCTTCAAATCCAAGCGAAACACATGATTTAGCTTCAAATCAATGCGAATTAGAAGGGTTATATTCGAATCCATGCGAAACAAATGATATAGCTTCAAATACTTGTGATATACATGATTTAACTTCAACAGCATCCGAAACAAACGAGCTAGATTCAAATCCATGCGAAACACATGATTTAGCTTCAAAACAATGCGAAGAAGTA